>NW_008630983.1:1689-1940 GCF_000691845.1 Merops nubicus | reverse complement strand
TGGGGTCCCTGCTCCAGCACCTCCTCCAGCTCTGTCCCCTGCCCCTCCGACCGGGCTCCATCCTTCCGCCGTGCCTCCCGGCGCCTCCCCTCCAGGATCTTCTCCCTCCTCGTCTCCCGCTCGAACATCTGGGGCAGGGAGGGTGCCAGGGCGGGGTGAGCAGGGCACCCCGGGGACACCTGCCTGGGATGGGGACGGGGCTTTGCTGTGGCCCGGCCCCAGGGCTGGTGGCTCAACGACCACGTACGGCG
>NW_008630983.1:574-960 GCF_000691845.1 Merops nubicus | reverse complement strand
CCCGGCCCCAAACGCTCCCTTTCCCAAAAGAGTTTAATAATTGCAGGGCAAACACACGCTGACGCTTACTTGGTCGACATAATT
Source organism: Merops nubicus (assembly GCF_000691845.1). NCBI lineage: Eukaryota > Metazoa > Chordata > Aves > Coraciiformes > Meropidae > Merops > Merops nubicus. Next base: position 876 of record NW_008630983.1, on the reverse strand, counting down.
GATGCTTCCTTGATCTCCTCCGACCAGATCCGAGCAGTCCAGTCCCCGACGGTGAGGAAGACACTGGGGCAGAAGGGGTTCCTGCTCAGAGCATAGACGGGCCCGTGGTGCCCGCTGTAGGTGCTGGTGATTTTGTCGGCGGGTGTCTTGCCCTTGCGGTTGCAGGCGACCACCATGCCCTGCTCTGTGCCCACCATGAACTTGGTGGGCTGAGGGTGGCAGGAGGAGAGAGCAGCCGTCAGCCAGGCTGGGGACCCATAAATGGGGGAGACCGGATGTCCTTGTTGGGTGGAAAAAGGGGG
>NW_008630983.1:0-226 GCF_000691845.1 Merops nubicus | reverse complement strand
GTGAGTGAACTGTTCCTCCCCCCCCCGGGTTCCGCCCAGCTGCTGGAAGGTCACGCCCCCATTCCAAGCCTCAAACCCCCACACCAGGCTGCGAGCTCGGTGCCCTGGCTCACTCTGGGCATCACGGCCGGTGCCCTGCCCGTGGGGGTGAGGGGGCACTGCCCTGGCTCAGCTCACCCCCTCCCCCAGCTGCAGGCACCGTTTGGAGGCTCACCATGGTGGGCTC
>NW_008630982.1:0-56731 GCF_000691845.1 Merops nubicus | reverse complement strand
CCTGGCCGGGAAGTGTGCCGTGGGGGCTGTGCTTGCTTGGGTCTTTATCAGAAAACTGAGGGTGCCCTAGGCCCCCCTCGCAGAATGGCTTGGGCAGGAAGGGACGTTTGAAGATTATCTAGTCCAACCCCTTGCTATGAGCAGGGACATCTTCTACTAGACCAGGTTGCTCAAAGCCTCATCCAGCCTAGCCTTGAATGCTTCTGGGGGTGGCACATCCACAGCTGCTCAGGGCAATCTGCTCCAGGGACTCACCACCCTCATCATGAGGCATTTCTTCATTATGTCCACATAAAGCTACCCTCCTTCAAGTTTAAATTCTCTGTTTAAAACCATTGCTTCTTGTTGTGTCACTACACATCTTGGTAAAAAGTCTTTCTCCATCTTTCTTATAACTCCCTTATATATATGTGTGTATATATGTAAAAAAATAATAATGACCTTATATATAAAGGGCTCAAAAAGGTTTCCCTTGGTCTTGTTGAACTTCATGAGGTCACATGAGCCCACTCCTCCAGCCTGTCAAGGTCCCTCTGGATGCCATCTCTTCCTTCAAGCAAATCCACTGCACCTCTCAGCTTGCTGACATCCAGAAACTTCCTGAGGGAGCACTCCATACCACTGGCTGTGGCATTAATAGAAATACCGAACAATACCAGCCCAAAACCAGACCTGAGGGCCCCCTTTGTTACCGATCTCCATTTGAACATGGAGCCATTGACTGCAACTCTTTGGATGTGACCATCCAGCCAGTTCTTTTTCCAACGAATAGTCCATCCACCAAACCCATCCTTCCTCATCTTTGTGACAAAGATGCTGGCAGGGTCCTGGTCTGCCTGGCCAGTGCTGATGGAGGAGGATGGTGTGCAGGAATGGCTAACTTTGGAAAACATGAGGTTAGTGCCCCAAAAGCATCAGTTGGAGCACTTGACGCACTGGCTGAGGGCACCACTGGCCAGAGAACAGCTGGCTGTATAGGCAAAGAGTGGCCAGCCCACACTAGCATCCATGCCCATTCATCTGTGGCTGCCTGTGTTAGAAGAATATGCTCCCCCTGACACCCTCTCCCAATTATTCATCAAGTAACAAGCAGCAGCAGCAGCTACTACAGCAATATAAATCCATGGGAAAGGATTTTTCCCTCCCTTTTCCAAGATAAAAATCTCGGAACAGCAGTGGCTACACCGTTGGCTAGGCTATTAAAGTGGTATTTATGGGGTAATCACTTATTTTAACTGCCAGCTACATAAAATTTATCATGGAAAAAAAAGACTCATGGAATTTTATAATTACCATTTACATTTTTTAAACCTATTTAACAAATCAAATTTGCAATCCCTCCACCCAAAAATACATCCAAGGGAACAGAGATTGAGAGAGAGAAGCAGCGAATGGGCAGTTGACTCATCTCCCATGCACAGCCGCAGGGACACTTCTCTGCCCAAACTCTGTCCCTCCTCTGCACAAGGAAGGCTCTTAAATGGGGCTAGAGAACAGGGGCTGCCTTTCCATAGTTTTGCCATCCCTGGTGCACCACGAGCAGGGCTTTGTGGTGACCCCAGCCCCCAGAACGCCAACAGATGAGACTGTGATATGAGGAAGAAAGCAACAGGCACACAAGCCATCAACAGAGTTGTTTTGCAGTGAAATACGCTGGTTTGTTGTAGTCAAAAGATCTTAATTTCTGCAGGAGTCTTGCTGGCGAGGTGAGAGAAGACACTGGCACTCACCCCAGGCCAGCTTACGGCAGATGGGCAGGAGTGAGAACACTTTGCTCAGGATCCTTCTCAGAGAGATTCCAGATGGGAATTTCCTAGATCATTTCAGGTCAAGTAAAGAAGAGATGCGCGTGAGGAGACTCTGCAGGCCAGTAAGGGCACACCCAACATGACACAGAGGGCCTGCCAGCAAAGTGACAGGCATCAGTAAGCCACACCCACCCAACCACACCTGAACACCACTATGTAACCTTTTGCAAGCATAGATATTGCTTGGAAGCAGCACACCCATGCATTACCTGACCATCTCATGTCACACTCATGGGATGGGTGTTACACCCCTGCACTTTTACAGGGTGGAAAGCTGTTGAAGGAATACCTGTAGCCCCACAGGAGATCACCAGCTGATCAAGTCTTATGGCCAGGATTTTGGCCAAGGGTTTGTTCCACACTGGACCCCTGTCTATCTGCAGTTTACATGCAGCAGCTGATGGCTCGGGGTGTGGGACCCTCAGTCTAGAGAAAGCAGAGGGAAAGCATGCTGACAGAGATGTGTGCAGGGGTGGAAGGCCATCCATCCATCCATCCATCCATCCATCCATCCATCCATCCACCCATCCATCTATCCATCCGCCCCAGGGACCACATTTATTTCTGGTTTTCAGCTGCGCCACCCCCCCCTTTATCCATGAATACTGTGATGCTTCCTGGGCCACCTAATCTCTCACGCTTTGCAAGGGTAAGTTGCAAAAATAAAGTTATTAAAATGGAGGAAGGAAAAACAAACACATTGCATGTCTTTCCTTGCTGAAGATCAGTTATACCTTTGGATCTCTTCCTCCCCAACTCATCTGTACAAAGCAGACATACCAGATTGTACATGGGCTGTTGATAAGAAATTCATATTTGTTCATCAGGTCTGCAGAGCTGTAAGTTTTCTATGCCACATTCTTGATCATACTTTTAAATTAAAATGAAAGAAAACAACCACCTCACAACTATACAAGTCAAGTACTTAGAGTGCAAGGCTGCTCACAGTACTTCAGTGTTCCTGGTGTCAGAGCAAAGTGTGTGTAAGTGTCTTTTTGGAAAACATTACAATTATTTCTTGCACTTTTAAATACATTTTGTTATCCTATTTTTTTTTAGAATTGCTTCCTGAATATGCTGTATAGGTAGCAGCATGTTGGAAAACAAGAAGTTTTGATTTCAGTGTTACTAAAGCACTTTGGTGTTTCGGGAGAAAATATGTAACTTTTGTGTGTATCTGTTTACATTATAAGCATCCAAATATTTTGTGCCGAGTTTTGATGCCTGTGTGGCAACAGGGCTCATCCAGTCTTTGGACTGAATGTGCCCTGCAGGGACAATCCATGGAAATCATGGCTTCAGTATGCAGTGGGTTGTGCCATCAGTACAAAGTGGCAGCGGGGTTTTGACATTAATAAAAATAGATCATTTACAGTAGGTGAGTGTACTCCAGGTACCAACCTCCAGAAAGAACCTTATTTCATCCCTTCCTCCTTCTGATGAAGTGCACGTCTGTCACCAGATAAACTTTGCTGGTTTAAAGACATACATCCTTGCAAAGGGGGATTTCATTCTCGAGAGAGGAAAATTGGACAATACAGCTGTACGAGTCATAGAACAGAGTGTATAATGACTCATTATTTGTCAACAAAGGCACAGCCACGAGCAGGATGTGATGGTCTGGGACGGGCTGATGTCACAGCAAGGAGTGGGAAAACGGCAAAGACAATGAGAGTATTATGACTATCTTTAACCACATAATACAATCAGACACTTTATTGCTATTATTAGTCACTGCAGTTCTGTAATTCTACAAGCCCACTCCATCCGTGGACAAAGTTATGAAAAATTTATGTAACAGATCATTAATTTTTCTTACGAATTCCTTCTCATTTGGTTTTTCTAAGAGACGTCTAAACTGGGCAAAGCGATTTCGAAATAAAAACTCCAAATTTATCCCTTGGGGAACAAGAAAACCCAGTATTCCAGCACAATCCATTCAAAAGAATGAATCAGCCTCCTGAGGAAAGGAGGACTAGTTCAAAACATAGGAGTAAATGAAAAAAAAAATACTCATATTCTTTATATTTGCTTCTCTTTCTTTGCATACTTCAGGCTTACACTTTTAACCTTCTCTTTGCAATCACAGCAGCTCGAAAACTTACTTTTTCAATTGAAAATGAGAATCTGGCTTAATCATATGAATCCCAGAGCTACAGCTTCAAGGAAAGTTCTCTTTCCCCTTCAGCCTGTGATTTGGCAGTGGTAAAGGTACAGACAGCTGTGAGACTTGGAGGGACAGTCCATAAGAGATAAGCATTTAATAAGTAGTTTGGCAATACTAATGGCCTCCAAAGGAGCAGATTTCCATCCCTCTAGGAAGAGTGAGCTGAGCATTACAGTCTGATATATTTTTCCTTTTTGAGTCATGTAGGAGTGAAATACAACAGACTCTGAAAGCAGGCAGCTGGAGTATAAACATCCTGCAAGGCTTAGCCCTTAAGGACAGAGGCAAAGGGCTGTCCAGGGCTGACCTTCCGCCTTTGGAGAAGGACTACCCCCAGTCCTCTGCTCATGCACCAAACCTGGAGCACAGAGGGCCTAACACAGACCCTCTCCTACCTTCACCTGAGGGTCAACAAACCAATGAAGTCAGTATCTGGCCAGGTTCCCCTTGGGCCTTCAGCTAGGTAGCATCCCTTTACCTGGACCAAACCATGACTACTGCCCAAATGAGTCATCAGAGTGTGGGGAAGGATGGGTGCTCATAGTCCATTAGAGACCTGCCTCTTAAAGGCATATGGGTATTTATCTTCTGAGTGAGAAAGGTACCATCTCTCTGATGAAGAACATTGTCAGTTTTAAGTAACTTATTCTGTCTACTGCAAAAATCTAAAGACGATTATTACAATTCACTTTTTCAATTACTTTCTACTCAGTTTTTTTTAGATCGCTGCCGGTACCTTTCATATGCATTTCTACAAGCAGTTTTTTGCAAACACTTAGATGGCTGACATACATGAAGTTAAAATCCAGTAACTCTTGTGAGGAAGCAGCCACAGAAAGACCATCTGCCTCCACTGTGCCATAATCACGTGCCAAAGAACAAAATCTTAGATGCTTTTTACCCAGCAAGCTGGAAATCAGCAGCACCGTAAGCTCTGAAGCACAGCTTGTCAATACAGCATGCTTCTCCCTTGTACATCACCCAAGTGACATCCCCAATAGAAAAATAAATCACAAGCCTAACCTTTGTGGAGCTCCCTGAATTTGCAGCAGGCTGTGCTGGGCATCAGGGAGGGAACCTCATGTCTGACAATTCTCTTGTTCTTCATTCCTTCTAGGACCCGGCACATCCTTCCATCCTCTCCTTTGCTTGGCTATCATTTTCTGACACAACAAAAATCTGTAAAGATGAATCCATTTTTATTCGCTTCTGGAGCCACATATTATGTCTGCTCTAAGCTTTCCTCTAGACAATTAATCAGTGTGTCTCTTCACTGAACCTCATTTAACCTTTACTTAGCAAGTCACTGGCACCAAAATCTGTTTTATTATGCCTTTTCTCAAATTTCCCTGTTGCACCCAGTTGCATCCTGGTACTGTCAGCCCGAGGAGAAACTTAGGGCATTACAAGGGGGAAGCAGGAATCCATATGGGGATATTCCATTGTCAAATGTTTTGAGTCTGCTTGCTTTCAGCCTGGGGAACGTTTCTGCACAGCTGGCCTGTGTGAGCCAGGGGAAGCTGTAGCAGCACACTAAAGCGTGTCTCTCCCACCATCTCCCTCCTGAAGCATTTAGCCAGTCCTGTTGGCAGGGTGGGCAACCCAGGACTGCTGTCTTCATGGGTGTTGGCCAGGTCTGGTTTCAGCAAATTTTGCTTCATGAAGCACTTGGGCTATTTCAGAGCACAATTTCCTGTCCTGCACATCCCACCCTGGCACCTGCAATATGCTCCAGCCAGCAGTGAAAGCAAGGGGTGTTCTCCCCACTGCAAAATTAACACAGGGTGGCATGGCACACGTGCCTGGGTGACAGCATGCCCTGCCCCAGCTAGTCCCGCGACCTGCTGCAAGGACACAAACTGCTGCCTGCATCTACCCTTGGGTAAAGCAGCGGGCCCACAAAATGACTTTTTGCTTCCTTTTCAATTCAACAGTCTCTTGGTGGTACTCGGGTAATTACACTGGTGTGTCTCTCTGTAAGATTTTTTTATTGTCCCTAGTATTCCCCTTGGCAAAGAACCAAGGAAAATGTCAATTTTCTGAAAGTGCTCTGGCTTAAGCTAGCCACCAGTGATGCAATAGGGCCATCCCTAAAGTGCAGAGTGTACAACTATAACCAAAATGGAGTTACTTCATGTTTCCAGAAAAATTTCTTTAGCACTATTAAGAAAAAGCCTGTAAAATAGAAAATATACACTGAACTGCTTTTCTTCCCTCCCACCTCCATGAGTAAAAGAAAGCATTTTTGAGTATCTATTCTAAAAATTATGTTGGTAAAATGCTTATCTAAGGAAACTCGGTGTCTGCTATTTGCCTTCTGCCAGCAGAGAAATGTGTATTCTCAGCCTCAATGCTTCTAGCAGTAGCTTTGGATTGGTGATGAGGACAATATTTTCATCCCAGCAGGTCATTTCAGCATTTACCTGCGAACGATGGACAAAAGGTTTTTGTAGTGAAAGGAGGGAAGCAGAGCAGTATTATTTAAGAGGAACGCTGGCCGCTTCTGAAAATGTTCAGTAAGATAATGATATGGGCTTTTTTTTACTCATCTCTTAGTAAATGTTTGAAATTGAAGGAAACAGCCCTTCCAGTAGAGGTAATAATGTTAATGCTAAAGAATAAAATATATCAAAGAGTTCAAACTATTTGATTGTCAAGATATCTAACTTCACTCTTCTGAATGAAGCTTTAAAAAAAAAAAAAAAAAATCCAGCCATCAAGCTGATCAAAACTAATATATTTGGAGCCAACTTTTAAACTATAACAGCTTAACATGACCAGAACCAGTATTCTGTGGTACTGGTATGTTCTTAAGTTATTTTTATTTTCCTTTTTAATAAGTGGATTGCTTCTGCACCTATACAGTACTCCATATGTCTGGTGAAGTGAAATGTGCTTATCTCTATTAATAGTAAAGCCACATATTTGTAATCTCTTTAGCATCTCCTCCAGATTTAGAAGTGTTCCTCCAAGTTCATCCTGTTCCAAATGATGTTCCATCCATCGTTATCCAAAAAACTAGCCAACTCTTACCCCTCTCCTGTGGATATGAATTGGCCACTCCAAGGGTTAATGTCATGTTTGTAGATAGCCCTTTGGGTATGTTCACCGTCATATCCTTTTGGAAGACCCAGGATCAACTTGGAAATGTTAATTCCTCCCTTCTCAAAACTTTTGTGGATTAATCTTATGGTGCAGGAGTTGGGTATTGATCTGTTTGAGGCAAGGGTTTTATGTTGACTTCATAGGTCCCATAAATCCTTATCCTCTCATGGCTATCTTGGGAGCGTGTATGGGTGGTACAGCCCCCACCCTGGGATCCACAGGTGAAATTACACCCTGACACTGCTTCCCCAATCCATCCAGCTGCCTCTCCACAGCCACCCTCCCCTACACAAACGGCACCAGCCTCGCCTGCACAAATGGAGAAATGGCATCACCTGCTCCCACCAGCCTTCCTCCTGCACCACCTACAGAACAAGTGTCTGCCTAAATACAGCTCGGTATTTTAGGCACTGGCTGCCCCTCTCTGACAGGTCTCTACCTTGCAGCTCTTTGATCTGGTTTGTGCTTATATATTGCCACTTTCTGCCTAGCAGGAGTAGACTTTCTCCTTCAGTCAGTTAACTCTAATGGCAAACAGGTATATCAGGAAGTTACGGTGACAGGCACGCCGCCTGAAACCCCTGACCTCGACACCGCATGATTTATTTTCACATTCACAGAACACAAAGGAAGCCAGGCCATCCCACCCATGCTAGTAAAGGGGCTTGAGTCCTTAAGATCTTTCTCTAAGGAGCACCCTCATTCTGAGCCATGCTCATCCATACCCCAAGGTGTGTCCCACTTACCCTATTCCAAAGGGTACTCTAGATTATGGGGCTCCATCAAAGAGTGGTATCATCTTATTCACCACACGTGATGAGTTTTTCAGTCGATGTGTCAGTGTCATTCAGTGCAGAGGTATCTCGGTGTGGCTGGGTCATCTCAGTAGGAGAGATGAAATAGTACAGTGCACCAGTGCCATGCTGCTTTCCCCTCTGATATATAAAGCTCTATGCTATCAAAGCTATATTGCAGCTAAAGTACCTCCAGTGGCTGCCCTCAAGGCTGGATTGTGCTGTGCAGCCTGGATTGGGATGTACACCTTTTTTTCTGATATTTTACTCCACAAATTGTTCTTGACTTGCATTTTTTAAAAAAATAAATAATAATCACTATTTAGGTTTGTTAAAAGTATTTCCTCCTCTGACTCTTGAGATGAAATTTGGATTTAAAAAAAAACAACAAAACAAAACCAACTCAAACCAACATGTAGTAGGCATAATATTTTTAGATGCTCTATTACCTTTTTATATTCATTCTCACCAAATTCTCATGGAAAATGTAAGTCTTTAGGTGCTCAAAATGCTTTCCAGACAACATCAGGAAAACAGCCCTTGCTGAGCTGCATTTGCTATTGCATTTGCATAAAAATACAGTTCAGTTCTCCGTGTATGCTGCAAAAATCGGACTCTTTTATTTCCATTCAGTTGGAAACTGGCCATATTGCCATATGTAGCTGTTTTATGTTTCCTCTTTCCTTTCTTAAAAAGCACAATCCTTGATGCCAGCTTGCTTTATGGTTTTGCCATTCACAGAGAAGTAAAAAATAGCAACACCATTCCTGAAGAAAAAACAGCAGAACAATAACTTTGCTTAAAACCTAGAACAGCAAAAATTCACCAAAACTAACCATTTAAATCACCCCGTTGCAAAATCAGAGCTAAATCTCTGTGTTTTCCTAGAGACTGCTGGTCTCTAAGGCAGCTCTTAAAATATAAGTGATAGCAATTTCCCAATGCCTCACAAAGCTGGGTGTTTATAATAAATACTTGATATGCAGTCATTTAACAAAACAGAGCTTCCCATTTCTGGTTTTATGTGATACATGGTACTTAAAATTTGCACAACAGCAACACACTTCTGGTAGCAAAGAGAAGTGTCTGCAAACATTTGCAATAATCTAGTATAAAGTCAGCTCCCTTGCCATTCAGGCTGATTTCATTCGTACAAACATAGACCTTAGCATCAGTTTTATCGAAGTTACAGGAAGGATAAATTCAGCTCTTTTTGTTCATGTTTACAGAGTCATACATTTTTTATAGTTCTACAGGCAGAGAGATTTCTGTTTAAAGCAGCATTTTTCTGGAGAACGTTAAGGCACCATCATGTGATTTCAAGGTGTTTATATGTAATAGAGGCAGGTGATTCAGAAAAGCCCCCTTGTATTCTTCATTATGAGTGAGAGGTGATGATACAGGAAGGTTTTGAAAAAAGGCTGAGCTTGCCAGAAGAGGTGTTTTTACTAATTGCACTGATTTTGTGTCTGAATACCAATTTTGTGTCCAGCTTTACCGCAAACAAACCATTATCAGCCCCTCAAAGAGTCCCAGTTTCCCTGGTTTTGCACACCTAATAGCATCCACTGCTGCTCAGGCAGCATTAAGTCTAGTCACATATCAGCCTTTATGCCTTTTTTGCACTAAAAATTAATTATTTAAGCCTTAAAAACATTCAACCCTTTGTTTCTTCACTTTGACCATACTGTGACATTACAGAGCAGAACTGAGATGGAAATCTGTGCATTTGACTCATTTTGTTAAAACGCCCTTTCTCCATCTCATGGCGGGGGGTGGGGTGGGGTGATTGGTTTGGTTTTTTCTATTTTGTGGGCTCAGGAGTTTTTTTTAAGGAGGCAGAGAGGTGAACATAACTGAGCATGTCAGGAGAAAGCAGGGGCTTGGTGTGGCACTATGCCTGTCACAGGTGTGAGAAAACACCAACTCCAGCAGCATCATACCATGAAGCCTAGTTTTGGACAAGTCTTCCCAAAATGACTGTCACCTCCTTCACACATCTGCAGGGGAGCCCCCGGCTTCTTGCTGCTGCCCCGTGCAAGCTGGACATGGGCAGGGAGGTAGCCTTGGGCTGCTGGTGTTCTGGGCAAACGCTGAGCAGATGGAGAAGGCACTGCCGCTTCAGAAGAGAGGAATGGAGGGGGAAGGAAAGGAAAATGTTATTTCCTGCATAAGTCACCTCGAGTTAAAACCTCTGGGTTGTGTACAACAGCCAAGGCTGGTGCTGTCACCCGGTGAGTAATAAAGGAGATGCCAGCTCCCATCTGAGCTCATTTTTTATTCTTGCATTCAGGGAGCTTGCTGTCTCAGTAGCTCTTCAGAGCTCTTCCTCATCACACATGCTGGGTGAGGGCTGTCTGTCGAGAGGCAATGGAGGCGAGGGAGCAAGCTGGGAGGCAAAGCCAAGTCCAGAGGAGAGGGGTTTGGCCATGGCATTTGTTCTGGGATTTCCCCTCTCAGGTCCCCATACAGGCCTCGCAGCAAACCCTCCAGTCCCAGACCTTCACCCAGAGACAGCCTCACCCATGGGACGCAGCGGGGAAAGATAATCTTCACCCGTGCCAACTCCAAGCTCTCATTTGCCAGAGAAAGCAGCTATTTGCCCTCTTGGGCAATAAACAGCAATTAATTATTTTCCTGCTGCTCAGCAGCCACAACTTTTTCTGTAGGCAGGAGCCAGCCCTGCTTTTTCACAATCTTTACTGTGCCACAGAAGAGTCAGCAATCCCGCCCAGCGCTCAGCCAGCTTCAGCAAGCACCACTTGGCTCTGGCACAGGGGTGTGGACAAGGAGCTGCAGCCAGAGCCATTTGGCTCAAGTCGTTTTGGCATACCATGGTCCTGTGGCCAACATCCCCACTGCTAGTATATATTCTTATTAAAAAGCTGAAAGTAAGTGAAGTGGCATCCAAACTGCAGAGCTTCCCATGGAGGCATTGCCAGTGCTCCTTGTGGCCAAACTGGGCAGAGGAGAAGGGACCTTCCTGCAGCAGCAAAGGCTCTGAGACAACCAAGGGCTGGACAGGGTGAATTTCCCTGAACAGTAACGGGTAAAAATGGAGATTTGTAGAAAGGAAAAAAAAACAACCAGAAATAGGATCAAGAATAAACTATAGGAGGGAAGCTGCATGGTAGTAAGAAGGATTAAACTGAAATCTTGTCTCACTAATGCCATCAACTTACTTATCTTTTCTGCCTCCTCCAACACCTGTTAGTTATCACATCCTCTTGCTGTGTTCAGATCTTCAGCTGCATCATCTTTGAGCAAACTCTTGCATGGTTAACCACTGGGAACACTCCCATCCCAGCCAAACAGAGCTATTAATCTTAGCAAAAGTTATCACCTAAATAACTGTTTCAAGATTAGGGCCCTGGCATGTGAAACTTTCCAGGCATCAGCTGACATAAAACCATTCAACATCTAAAGAGACCTGTGCAAGTTGTCTAAGCAATGTTAAAGCCAATAAACAATAGCCTGCTGGGTTAGAGCCTGGCTGCACGGTGCTGGCGCTGGAGCTAGCCCTCACCCTTCCCCAGCCTCCAGCCCCACAGCAGCCCCTGGGCTTGCAGAGCCCCAGCCCTACCCAGGGATTAATTTATGGAGCTTTTGAACATTGCTTTTATCACCAAACACCTCGGCTGGGCTTTTTATTTAAAAGTGTTAATTCCTCGTGCATTGAAATCGTGGCACAAGCACATCTTGGATTGATTTCTGCAGTGGTAAAGCTCGTGGCCCTCATTTGGCAGGCGTACCCCCACACTGCCCTGTCCCGAAAATTGGGTGAGTAATGTCAACCCCACCAAAAAGGAGTTAGAAAAGGGTTTCTAATTGTTCAGAAATATGCATAAAGGATTTTAAGAGTATTCTGAATCTATATTTTAAAGAGAATGATCAAGATCCACAGCTGTGTTACATCAGAGTGACAGTGGTATTAATGAAAAGAGGTCAAATTATGCCAGCCCGTCCACTGAACCTGGACTCCTTAACTAAATGCAAAATAAAAATATGGAGATCATTGACAGAGGGGGTTGACAGAGTGAGAGACAGAAGTGCACCTTGGGTGCTCACATGTGTGTTTGTGCCCAGCTTTGTTGAGGATGCTGTCTCACACGCTGAGAAGCAGTCTGTGATTTTCATAATGGTAAAAGGGTAAAGTTCTCCCTCAATGAAGTTTGAAGCAATTGTGCAGCCTCAGAGACAACGAGCAGGTAAACCAGATTTTGCCACAGGGCTAAATAATGAAGATCAGTGTTTAGCTGTTAACTTGGGCAACTGCATCACCCACGCTTCTTCTTTGCATGACAAAACTGGACTTATTGAAGAAACATAAACAGAGTTAACTTCTACATCAGCTGTAGTTTGCTGACTTTGTCAGCTACGCTCTAGGTTCCCAAAACCTCCATGCAGAGTGCACCAAGCTTGTTCCAGTGTCATGCTGTTACCCTCATGGCCAGAAGCTTGAAAGCACAGGAGGTGCTGTCAGCAAGTAAAGGCGAAGGAAGCAGGTAGGGCAAATCATTCTGCTGGTGGGCTGAGCCTGCACCTCCCCATGCTGCTGCCCCAGCTCCAGCTGCTCACCACCTCTCCTCCATGTTGTCCCAGCCTATCAGGCTTGCATGTCTCATCTCCAGCATTTAAAGTGGGAAAAGGTCCTTCCCTTGCTGCCTGGCAAGCTCTGGCCTCCTTCACTTGTGTGTCACACTCCCACCACCTAAGTGCTGGCTGGGTGATGGCCTGGCAGCTTGGGGAAGCACAGATTTGCTATTAAAGGCACTGGAGCGACAGGCTCTTTCTTCTGCTTTCTTTCTCTTTCCTTCCGACCAGGCTCTATTTAAAGTTTGGGAAAGGATTCAAGTCAAATGAGAAAAAACCCGACCAATTCTAGGCGTATTTATACAACAAGTAGTCTTTTTTTTTTCCTACTGGTTTATTTTTGCACATGCTGTGCTTTCATCATGGGATCTTTTTGGTTGTTTTAAGGGTTTCTTTTGTTGTCTTTTTCTTTCAAAGGAAACCAATGAAAAAAAAATCATCAACCTAGTGGTCAGTAATTGTCAGGTTAGATACGAGATAAAACTAGAAGCACTTTTTGGAACGGGTACAGAAAGAGAAATGCTGCTTGTTTTAGCTGCTGCACAGTTGCACATTTGTGGCACGCTGTGGGCTCCCAGGCTGCACGCAGACCTAACAGAGCCTATTTTTGGTACGTAACCATACATCATACTCTAACGCTCTGCCTTCCTCTCCAGAGCTGCTAAGTGAAGCCAACAGCATTGCTCTGCCATAGGCTGGATTTGTTAGTAAATAGGCAAGATGCACTTGGGGTAAGGACTGAAATTCTCACTCCTGTTTTTTTGTCCCTCCAACAGCGTTCAGTGCACAGATTTGCTGTCCTGGAAGCCTTGCTGAGGAGCAAGTTTTCTGCTCTGGCCATAAGGCCCATCTGACAGTGAGCACCTACGCCCCTGCAGCCCCCAGGGGAGGCCAGAGAATGGCCCAGCCACACTTCTTCAGATTTATTTCAACAAACCAGTCAGTCATCCCTGTTTCTGACTTCACCCCACCTAGAGTGGCTGCATGGGACACAGGTAGCCCATCGCTCAGAGGGTGCCCTCAACCACCATGGCGTGCCTGGCTTGCCCCTGTCAAGGCTTGGGGCAACCTTTGACTGTCTTTGATAAACGTTACACGAATTTGCAGGCAACAGATACCTGCTGTGACTGAAAAAAGAGTACAAAAAGAGGGAAATAAAAATTGCATAGGTTGTTGTTTCAGCTCAGGATAATGACTCCATTGGCATCTGCAGGCTGACATGCTGCTTAGATTAATGTCGCTTTCAAGAACATGGCTTGATTTTTCCTTTAAACATTTGTCTTTACCAACAAGCCCCTCACCTTAGCACCGAATAATTGACTCTGCCTTGAAGATACTAGAGCTTGTCACAACACTTTAAATATTGGGCTGGCTGCAGCTTTCACATAGCTGAGGGAAGCAGCTGGGGACTTGGCAATGCCTCACCTCCCCATGCCACGGTCAGCTTTGGCATGCTGAGCCACCAGGTGCCCTGCAGGCATGGCAAGCAGCCCCTCACCGCTGCCCCCAGACCTGGCTGCTCAGGTTTCCCAAAACACATCAAAGCTCAAGGGTTTCCCCCAGATCTGCCTGGGGAGGACAAATGGGAAGCACCGCTTGCCATCCACCCTTCCTGCAACGCCAAGCCAGACAGCTCTTCATTGCTTTCATCCTTTCTATAATTTTTAAATATTTTAATTAACAATTTAATTAATAATTTAAATATACTTTAAGTTCATTGATAAAAGTGGCCAAGTGCAATCACCATACAATGGAGCTGTATTCGCTTTCAACCACACACTGACCATCTTTGCGTGCAGGAGAGAACCCACACCAACAAAATCATCCACAAAACTACCTTATCACTTTCTCAAAATAGATATTTTTCAGCATTATTTAGAGCACAGAAAGGAAAAAAGAGAGGAAACTGTTTAAAGTCCATGACACAAAGGTAAGATCTGTTCAGATAAACATAATCGTGACGGCACAATTTTCTTTGGTCTTCTTTCTATCAAATCTAAAAAATTGTTTTTAATTGATTCTTGAAGCACTTTTTGAAGTTCAATAAATGCTTCAGAAATCAGTTGGGAGTCCACAAATGTTAATAGTATTTAGCTCATTTCAATAAAAATGGCCTCATTAACATGCCAGCTGCTAAAACGTGTGATACCAACTGTGTCCTTCTGCCAGCCTGCAGGGAAGCATTCCTACTTACTACTCAGTTTTGCTTTAAAAGAGACCATTTAGAAAACATATCCATTTTACTGTACACACGCATTCAGATAATTACTTCGCTAGTGCCCTACCTCCAGAAATGTCTTTAAAAGTCCCCAACAGCCCTTCCAATGAGTTGAGCTCAGGCTAGCGCTTTTCTGTGGATTTTTTTTTCCCCCCACAGGCAAGTAAAGCCTCATTCACTTTCCCATCCATCAGCACAGAAGGAGCCAGGTGAGCACCATGCCTGTCTGAGGCAAGAAGTTTCTCATTATGGCTCTGCTACGTGGAAATAAATAATCTTCACTCAGCTCTGCTGTTGTCAAGCCACAAACAGTGGCTTTTTAACTAGTGTTTGCACATAGTGATTAGCTTTCTGAGACTTCTGGATGAAAGCCATTGGAAACTTTCAGCACTAGGGTGATGCCTGTGTTTGAATGGGTACAACACCTAACCCAGGCTGGGGGCAGGAATAACATTTGGGAGCTTTTTGAAGCTTTTAATTTGCTGTTTTAAGCTCCTTACGCCAGCTGCTGCTGCTGCTGTCACCTGCCTGGCTGGCCCTTGCACGTCATGGACTCCAGGCAATGCTGCAGTGCTTTAGGCATGCAGTAACAGCAGCAATAATAATGACATGCCAAATTAAACTGGGTCATTAGGTCACGAGGTAAGTGGTGTTACATAAGTATTTCCAGACAAACTGTGAAACCTTGTTCAAAAAGACTGGCAAAATCCAACTCAAAAAGGTCACCAACAAGTGGTAACACCAAAAATTTCCACATCTAATACATATCTCCAGCATAAGGCTGTGTTAATAATTCAGGAACCAAACTTATATCTTGGCTCAAGAGAAAGAACACACTCTGGCCTTTTAAAGTCAGGGTTTGATTCTTGGACTATGTGAAGGCCTCTTTGTTGTGCTTACATTTGTAACCGTGTGTCCAGCTGGCACCACACCTGCTGAGCAAGCTGTTTGTGCAGTTAAGCGAAGCTGGATGCGCCAAGCAACGGTCATTTTACCCAAAGCAGCCTGGACAGCACTATACACACTAGCCTGCCTGCAAAGTCCTGTCCCTTCTCCACTGCAGACCAAAGTGGCGTGGGACAGGCTGTGCCACAAGTGTCCCCCAGCACATGCAAGCCCACAGGAGATGCCAGCAGCCACCCCAAGGAGCCCCTTTCCTCACTGTTTTACAGCACCCCGATGACTTCCAGTGATAAATCTATCCCACAATAGCCAGTATAGAGGTTGTGAAGCCCTCATCATGCTCAGGTATGCCTTTGGTGGGGAATCACAAAGGGAACTCAGCCTCACCTGGCTGAAGAGCAGCCATGCAGGAGACAACCCTAAAAAGGAGACCAGAGCATGTGAAAGGCAGAGCAATGATAAGCAAAATTAAGCAGCTATCAGCAGCCACTGCAGCAGCACATCCTTCACACAGGTGCCCAGAAGCTGGTCCCACAACCCTCCACTGTCCTGCAGCTCTCACCCTGGAGCACAGGAGAATGCAGCTCAGGCAAACCAGTGCAAGGATTTGAGCCCATGTTACTCATGGAGGCGGATTTAAACTAAACTGAGTCACCAAATGGGCCAATTTGTCTCTAGCATTTGTGCTGCAATGGGAAACAGGCAAAACAGAGAGCAGGACTCTGTGATTTAAACCACCACAACCCATTTGACTACCTCCCTGATCTCCTTGCGTGAGTGGAAACTGTGTCATATGCTTGTCTTCATTCCCTTTTCCACCTACTTCTTTCCAGGTTAAAAAGGCAATACCCTGCTATGACTTTTCCACTGCTTGTATTAGCATCCTGCTGGGTTACGGGTACAAGCAAAACCTCCCACCCCAGCACCCTTGGACCCACAGCAGCTCAAGGTGCTGGTGAGCACCAGAGAGACATCTTACCTGTTGCCCAGAGGTGCCCCAGCCTCTGTGAAACCTTGCCAGGGAAAAGAAAAAGTCAATGCTTTGGCTCAGTGCATTGTCAACATTTTAGGCAAAGATACAGCACCCTGTAGCACAGGAGCAGGTGGAAAGGGTCATGGATGGATCCTGCTACTGTGGCAAGCACGAGGCCAGCAAGTCCCATCTGTGAATGATTTTGGCCAGAGGTCCCCCACTGCTTCATGCCTTTGAGCAGAGATCTGCTATTGCCATCTCCTCCTGTGCTGGAGCAAACCTCGGGGTCTCATGGCAGGCAGAGACACACCGGGTGACTTGTGCCACCCCCCTGGCTGTCACCACCCTGGGCAGCCTATGCAGGGAAGATGGAGGTGTCAGCCCCTCCACAGGGCTCAGTTCTTCCAAAATGACTCCACTGCCTTTTGGTAATCAGAAAGCCTCGGGGCACCTCAAGTTCATATATAAAGCATAATTAATTAGGTGGTCCAGAACACAAGCAGAAAAGGTCACAGTACAGATTAACAGGTCAGGAATACCTGGTTCCTCTGAATTCACTGTGAGATGATGAGCCCAAAGGCTGAGCCCAGGACTCTCCAAGGCCACCCAAGAAATCCAAGTAAAACCATGAAGACTAATTGCACACAGTTACTGTAAAGCTTGAGGTACAAACGTCTTCAGAAAGTGCTTAGACATGTTCACAGATGGTCAGCCCATGGGAGACTATGATTGCCTCTGTGATGTCCTTGAGGACATCTTTGATGGCCAGGCTGTTGCCACACGTCTATGTGCTGGCTGGCAAAGACCAGCACATCTACTGTAACGCTTGACAGTGGCCACACGTCAAGCTGGAGAGAAGACACCAGAGGCCCCTCTGTCCTTGGCCAGCCTGAGCAGAGGGGAAGAGATGCTGGTCAAGAGGCCTCAGTGGCGCATGCAGTGCATCCGTGCCATCTGCTATGCAGCCCAGTGGGGAATTTCAGCCCTTGAGGACAACTTCCCAGAGCTACAAACATTTAGCTCAGCAACTAAATATATTCTTGTTAGGTCTTCCTTGCCCAAGCTCTGTGAAAGGCATCTGAATAGCTCGAGCATTTTCAGATTTCACAGCTGAACTTTTTTTGAAGTGCTATTATGCTTTTTTTCCCCATTACAGACCGATTTGAAGTTGCACACAGCAGGTTCACATCCTCCAGATTCTCAGCTTTTGTCTATAAAGCATCGCTCCCACCCCTGTCCGTAGGGGCACCCCTCTTTGGGCACCAACTGCAGCGTTTCAGGGGGTGAAGGCCCCCCAGCCCCCCCCTTTCCCCTCCCGCATGCCGGCTTTATTTCAGGTCACCCGTATTTCGCTGGAGAGGTCAGAGTGTGGCAGCAGCGCCGCGGCTGAGGCCCTTCCCCGAGGAGGGAGGTAGCACGCAGAGCCTTTGAAGCCGCGATAAGAGAGAACGCTGCAATTAGGGGGTTGCAGTTTCTCCGGCGAATTTGCATTTTAAATTACTTTTTGTTGTAATTGTATTTCATCTTTCTTTTCACTCTGACTTCTGTAACTTTTATTATTTCCTAAGGATGGCTGAAAATCCTGTATAAGACTACAACTGAAAAAGAAAACCACAATTTTATATCAATATGATTTTTTTTCTTAAAATATTCCTTTGAGATTAACCGTTGTGGGGGGGGGAGAAAAAATAGTCATCTGAGATGAAAGGGCACAAGAGACGGTGATGCTGAAAGGAATTCCACCCTGAGGAGGGAGCTGCAGGTTCTGGCTCATTGCCCCACACTCTACAGAAAGCAGAGGGGCTGTAGCAAGGACTTCTCCCTGGCCACCTCCCAGCCAGGCAGATACCCTGATCCCCACCACAAAGGGAAAATCCCAATTATGAGCCCCTTCACCTCGGGGTTCACAGCTTGGCCCCAGCTGCTAAATCAAATTATCTCCGGGTCTCGTTAAGCAAAGATACCTCGACAGCTCTGCCGTCAGAATAGATTAACCCGTGGCCAGACCAACCCCTGGATCCTCTCCTCCCTCCTCTCTGTGCTGCTGCTGCTTGCAGGAAAAGTCAAAGAGCACCACTGTGGCAGATCTGTTGCACCTTCGTTTCTCATCCCTCCAAACAACCTCTCACCAAATACTCAATGGCGCCCTCAAAAAGGGAGAAGGGGGCTCGACCCCCGACAGAACCACAGAGACGCTGAGCCCCTGTGGCCAACTGCCTCGGACAGCCCCTGCAGTGGGAAAGACAAGAAAGAGAAGAGAATATCCCCAGCTGTCCTGAGGCACCAAAAAAAAAAAAAAGAAAAAAGCACGTCTAGATCTCTCCAGTGTGCTCTGAAGGGGAAAGAAAAGCCCGTCAAAGGGAAAGGAAAATGCACTTCAATCTATAATAAAACAACACCGCTGCTGTTGTCAGGCACCTGAATGGAGACGTTAAGGTGAGATAAGCCTACGTTATATTTAATGCTGTCAAACACTGTTTGAACACAACGCGTGGCTTGTGTTACTGCTGGGCTCCCTGCCTGCACGCTGCCCTCCAGTTTGAAAGGCCTCCCAGCATGTAATGGGCTTTTTTTTTTTTTTTTTTTTGTAATTACAGAATTTCAGTCAAGAAAATGATGGAGACTTTGTATTTGAATGTCACCTCTGATATGTTGTGTTAATTTTTCTCATTTAATACCCCCATCTGGATGCTAATGCCAGATGATTATGTTGGTATATTAAATGGACACAAGCAGGTCTAAGTAAAAGGGCACCAATTCATACCCAGTCATGACAGTAGTCCATGGGTTATTGACATACTAGTCCAAATTTTGGTCCAAGTTGAGCTGATATAAATTAGAAGAAGCTCCCTTAAAAAAAAAATAATAAAAAATAAAAAATTGGTGTCTGGTGCAGGAGGTACATGGCTGGTATTAACCCACACATCTCCTCTGAAAGCAGTGCTTCTGCAGAGGCTGACCCTGACTGGACCCGTCCATCCCAGCCAGGGCCACCAAGGCCATATAGGACACCCTGGGGGCTGCAACTGAGGCAGCACTGCATGCTGCCTTCAGCCTAATTTGCAGGTGTTTTTGTAACCTAGCTGATCTGTTTCGCATACACTCTGGTCCTGGCAGAGAGGGAAAGCAAGACATGTTTTCCCCCCTCTTCCTCCACCCTCCAGCACATGCAGCAGTTTCATTATGTCTAGATTTTGCCACTACAGCAAACCTGGAGCTTGGGGATGGTTGGGTTGGGTATTTTTTTGTGTGTTTTTTGTTTGTTTGTTTGGTGGTTGGTCGTTGTGATTTTTTTTTTTTTTCAGTCTTTTAAGGCAGGAAAAAGAAACAATTCAATAAATCAGTGCTTTGTTTTACTGCACTGGCTTAAGATAATAACCTTAGGATATTTTTAATTAATGATCCAACCCTCACAGCTTCTCTGCAGTAGGATAAAAGTTGGCAGAACAGAGAAGCTCCAGATGGAGGAAATCTTCTGCATCAGATAAGGCTTTATGAGTGACAAGCCCCTTCCACTCACATTTAAGGGCACAGATATTAGCCACTATTTATGTTGCAAATCAATGAAAAATACCCAAAATGAAACCTCTTTCCTCTTAAAACTACCTGTTGCATCAGAAGCACTGAGTCTAACGCTTTGATTTGAGTGGAGAAAGGACTCTTTTTATGAAAGAAAAAAAGTTTACTGCAATGAAAAATTAGAGAGGAAAGGGTGAACTTCAATTTCAGCCCAGCTTCAAATGCATCCTGTTAAAAGTTTGTGGAATAAAAAGTTACACAGCACTAGCAGAACATCCTCAAGGTAGCACTAGGTGAAGTTTTAAACTGATTGACTCATTCTTTTTCTTTCCTGCAAAAACTGTAATTTACTCTCTCTACCAGGCTGTTTGGAGAAAGCGACTCAGGTGGGTTTGATGCCAAGTGCACAGTAATAATAATGATAATATTAATCCTGAAGCCATAGGCAAGACCGCAGAGCTCTTTAAAAGGATCCCAGCTCATGGGCAGGAGGCCTCTAAGCCAGCACCTGAAAGGCTTCTTGAACCAGGAAAATTAGCTGCAAAGCCTTCACAGAAGAACTATTTGCAGCAAATTAAAATGAAGTCAAGATGACAGAGATACAGTGTGACCCCTAGTCCATCATGGTATGAGCCATATTGGCCAAGCCACCTCCCCATACCACCTTAGTCCCTGCCTCAGCATCACAGGGCACACACAGCTCATCCTGCTCCTTGCAAGTTACTGAAGCATGTTAGGCTGTTCCTGTGTAAGAAGGCCCCAACTGAGCCAGGATCTCAACATACATGTTCAGGTCTAGAATCAGCACGCACTGACACCCCAACACTGAGCTGAACCCAAACCCTCTACTTGCATCTCCTGTTCCCAGCTCTCACTATGGCAGTTTAGATAGGTTGCACCCTCTCCTCAAAGTTACATAATCTTCTTTGTTATTGGAGTGTCCTTTTTTAACTGATGAAGATTAAGAATTTCATTTTGCCCTTTAAAATCTATGCTCTGTATCATCTCATGGTTTTAAAATGCCCAGTAGGATTAAACTTAAGACTTTTCTCCATTGGGTCCACTAAAGCTTCTGCAATTTGAATCTGTGTTTTTTTGATAAGACAAGGATACCACGTAGATCTCTGAAGTTTATTATTTTGAAACAGCACTTCCCCCTCCCTCCATCTTCACAAAGGAAAGTATAATTTGAACTTTAGATTTTAAAGACTGATCTCACTTGAGTCTCCTTCTATTCGAGATAGTGATGTTACACTTGCTGTCTAATTAAGTAAGAGATGGATTAAGCGATATATTTATCACCTACCTTGGAAATTACCATAACCATTACTGTAATAGTAATGTCTGCATCCTGCAGGATCCAAAAATGCTTAATGAGATAAAGAAACCCTGTTTCCACTCCACATGTGCAGCAGCAGTGGCATCTGAAACATTTCCAGGCTAAAACCAGAAAATCAAGCCACGATACGACCTTGTGCATATTTGTACAAGAACATCAAGTGCGTGAGGGGTCCTCACTCTTGTCAGCTTTCACAGCATAATACATAGGTTTAAAGACACGTGTGTACAGAGGGAACAATAGCAGCCTGCCTTTCAAAGGGGAAAAAAATATCACTTTGCTAGAGAGGGATTAAGATAATTCAGGTGCCTAAATCCACAGCCGAATCCCGAAATGCCTCCTTTAAATGTTATGGAAGCTCAGTATGCATCTTTTTAAAAAATACTTTGCTCTTCAAGAGCCTTCATCTCTGCTTCTAGAAAGACAGAAGTATTTCAGCCATGGCAGAGATCAAGTTGGTGTCCCACACTCATCAAAGCCCAAATGGGTAGCAGAAGTTAGAGCAGATAAATGCTCACATGCACTGAGGTGCTGGATGAGGATGCCCCATGAGGCAAGGAGAAGCCAGTGGCAGCAGCTACTGTGCCAAGAATGCACAGGAAAGGTTTCCCACTGATCTCATCATTCCTCATCCTTCAGGCCATGACGCAGCTGCAGAAACATGCCACCTTTGCCAGCTGCTTTACAAAGTCTGCATTCCCATCCTATTTCCAAAGATCATTCCAGAGACTTCTCAAGGCAGCAGCTAGAAAAAACTCCCATCTCTAGAACAACAAACCCCCATGACACCAGGCAGCGAAACAGCACAGGGAGGGTGAGGTCTCCAGGACACAGCCAGCCTACCTTCAGGGGGCTGAGGGAACTCTCCAACAGAAGAACAATGCCTAAAAACTGCTGGCTGCACATAGAAGGCGGGCGCTCAACAGGTGTCTGTCTGTAGTAATGAAGAGGGAAAACCTAAATGTTGCACTTAATTGTCTTAACTCAGAGGAACATGGCAGAGAAGGCAGCTTTCAGCAGAGCATGTAAATCACAGCAGTTTGCAGTTGTAGCTAGTTTTCTGGAATCGTGTGCTAAAATCAGCAATTCTTCCAGGCCAGGAGGAAGATTATCATCTGTTGTAAATTGTCATACTTCAAAATAGCACATTAATTGCTGTGATAATTTACACCAGCTGAGAATCTCCCCCAGGGACTGTGTTTATTATTCAGCTTTGTGTCTCAGACAATAGAGGTCTCTATCAGGGATGGGGTCCTGTGGTACTTTCATCATACCCATAATAATGGAATGCAATATAAACCTTCTGTCTTTCCATTTCGGATAACCAGTGTATCAACTGAATTGGACTTAATTGCACAACAGTGGAAGTGGAGCCTGGAAACACTGATGGAAATCACCTTTGGGGGTTTTCTTCTTCTCTCCCCTCCAGTTACATTTTACCAAATGCTCTTCAGTCTATTTAGAACAGTGTGGAAAACATGGTGTTTTACTCACGTTTCAGCACACAAATAGCCAAGCTACGCTTTGTCCTTTACAAAACCAATTTTAAAAGGCATGCAGGGAGCAGATGAGGAGGGTGCTTTGGGGGTTAAACTGCTCAGCACTCAAATTTACCCAACTAAATAGCGAAAACATTTTTGGCTCACTTCCTGGAAATATGACCTGTCAGTTGTGTTCAACTTGATAAGGTCTTTTAAAGCTAAAAGCAGTTGAGTAGGTAGGGCTGGCAACACCCTGCAAACTTGCTTTGGTTTTCTTTTAAAAGCTGAGCCCTGCAAAATGTTCTTTATTAGTGCTGTAGACATAAAAAAAAAAAAAAAAGCAACCCAAATAACTGACCTACACTGATACTCCAAGAAAAACAGATTGGCCGAGGAGTCCTGGGGTGCCTCTCCACACATCCTCCCTGCTGGGTCCCACACTGGGGCTCGCTGCAGCCCAGGGCAGGGCCAGCCCAAGGAGAGATGCTCACAGGGCTGGCAGTTCCTGCAGACTCCTGTCACCTCCCAGGCACCCAAGCAAGGGCTGCCCCATGCTTTTAGTCCCCCATGGCCCAATACACGTGGCTGTGGCTGGTCCCTGCCCTGACCCCATAAGCAAGGCAATCAGGTGTCACTTCCAGAGGCATGTGCCTGTTGCTGGTAAGCCCAGCTGTCTGTTGTCCTAGCCGACTATGTTGTGCAGAGGGATGCTGTACAGGAACAAGCCCAAGCAGCAAAAACCTAGAAGCATGCTCACCTAAGCAACTCATTTCCCTCCTCAAATGCACAACTACAGTCCTAGCACTTCAGCCTCTCCCCTCTCCAGCTGCCTTTGCCCCTGTGGAGCCCAGGAAGGAGTGGAAGCAGTGGTTGCAGTGGGGGGGACCAGCCCCCGGAACAGCATCCAGCGGTGTGGTGCAACTCCAAAACTGCAGGCGGGTGAGATCCATGTTCTGGCTTTCACAGGCACCAAGTGCAATGCAGGAGGGTGTGAAGAGCTGCTACAAGGGCCCATTTGGGGCAGTTTGCTCCACTGCACAGAGTCTCTACACAAATAGGAAGGGAGGTGGGATAACTGCTTTGCAGAGGGGTTAGCTGGGAGGGGGCTCAGGCCTCTCTGATGAGCTGCCCCTCTTTCTTTCATGAGCTGAAAGAAGAAACAGGTCATCAATTCTGCCTCCCAAAAGCATCTCAGAAACCCAGAGGCAGTTTCTGTAACTAGTCCACCTGCAGCCAAGCTGGAGAGCACTGGAAACTTTGCGGGAGCTCTTCTGTTTGCTGCATGGCCCCTTTCCCCCTGTCCAAATACAAACGAGCTCTTAACAATCTAAACAGCAGCCTGGAAATGTTTAGATCCAGTGTATTTCTGGTGGCTATCAGAGCTGTCACTGCCTGCCAGACAGGTGGGGGAGCAGGGAGGCGAGCCAGGTAGGGCCTCTGGAGGATGGTCAGCACCTCTAGCTTTTAAAGATCTCCAGCTTTTCTGGAGTGACAGAGATGCGTTTCCTACAAAGTGTGCAGGCTGGACCTGAGCATCTGCATGCTGGCAACCAGCCTCCTCCAGAGAGGGGTGTTTCATCTGCCTTGTGTGTTGCCATTTGTGCAATGCTCTTGGATATCAGGAGCTAAACTGCTGCCTAGCCAAGGGGTATTACTCAGCTTGAGCACGATGCTGGGACAGGGTCATAAATCAGCATCGTTGCCAGTCCAAACTCTGATGTCCATATTTGGAAAAAAACCTTTGTTGCATGAAAGTTTTAAAAAAAAAAAAAATCAGAGGACATTTGAGACATGCTCTAAAACACCTGATATCAAGATGATTTTCTTCCAAATTCAGAAAAGTAGTAGCAGTCATAATTTGGCTTTCCCTTGGTTCCCTTCATGACCACAGTAAAAAGCCTTCCCCATACCCCGCAGCTTTTGGGAGGCTTGCTCTTGCAATGTGCTGGGCTGAGGGAAGGGACCTGGTGAGGAGGTGTGGGGCATGAGGTGTTCACACAGAGCTGATGCCATCAGGGCATCATCCCCTTCCCACTGGCCCCGCTGCAAGCTGTAAGGGCACAAAATTGACCAGGTTTCCATGGAGGTGTCTTTTGGTTGAAGGTGGTCACAGTAGCAATGAGACACTTCTGGGAAAGCCATTTTTTAGAGAAGCTTCATCCATCATGCTCACACTACTGGCTCCTTGGCCCTATGCAAAACTCGTGGAGACCCAGCCCATGAAATTGTACCTCCAAAAACTACCTGCATTCTGCCAGAGCTTGCACTTTTAGTGGAATGTATATGGGTGTGTGCACATATAGGTATGTGAGCAGGGGCAGGCTATAGTGGGAAGGCTTGTTATCACAGCAGAGACCTCAGTGTGCACCCTAAACATGCTTCTGAGGACCAGACTCAGGACCAACATTGCCAACATAGCTAAGAGCTATTGCAGCTGATCCCCTGCTTTTTACTCTAAGGGCTGCCCAGACACTGTTCACCATACCCATATGTGTCAAAAAATAATGGCTCACTTTGAAAAACTTTCCAGAAGTGGACTTTCCTTTTAGAAGATTCAAGGCCAATGAATTAGCCAGGATCCATAAGCAGAAAATCTCTTTCAGAGACAGCAACCACTCCAGACTTGCTGATGTCAAGTTGCCTTTAAAATGGCAATGAACATTCATGGGAAGCATCACATCATATACACCTGCTTGCTATAGAGCAAGTCTTTGCATAAACCCTGATCTTGTCCATCCTATGGTGATTTGTCACCTTGTGCTGCAAATGACAAGGACTAAGCTACCATGCACCTTTTTTTTTCAGTGAGAATAAGGTAATTTTTAAGAGTTTCACTCATTGCTTCCAATGCAACCCAGCCCGATAAGAAAACTGGAAACACTGATAATGTTTCAAAGTTTAAAACTTTAAATTTTCAACAGCATCTGCATCAGCTGATTTGATCAACAAGCTGCTTGGCAATTGATCCCTGCTGGTAAATGGGCTGGATTATTTAGAAATAACTCTACAGAGCATGGGGGCAGGGAAAATGGGAAGGCATGAGATAGGCATCACTCCCCAGAGCCCCACCATGCTGTAACAACATCATTTCAAGTGATGTGCCTATAACTGCCTCCCATGCACCAGCAGAGACACTTCTCATTAGTCCTGGTGATGATGTGGTTTCGTCTTTCTTAATTCAGTCACCATCACCAGCCCCACTGGTGCTTTTGCTTTAGAAACAGTGGATTCCAGATCCTGTTGGAGCAGGTACTGCCAGTTGGTGCCACCAAAGCAGGGAGGGTTGAGGCTGATAAGCAATGCAAAGGGCAGCAAAAGTCCCAACACCTTCTCTGCCCACTTCCAGCTGAGCATAAGGCTGCAGGAGCAGCCATTTCCTCAGGTTTGTACATGCCCAATAATTAGTAAGCTGTTGTGCTCAGCAAGTTACTGGTCTCAGGCTTTTTTCTCCTGGTTGTTGAAGTGCAAACGTGATTCCTCGTGAAAACACATGATTTTGCTCTCAACCTGTTGGTTCAGGTTTGCACTCCTGGTACTGCCTTAGCAAAAAGCTAGGAGGGAAGGAGGGAAGTAGCTATTAAGCTGCTGAGGCCTTTGATCTGGTCTATTATGTTTTACAAGGCTTTGGAGCTGGACAAAAGTTAGGTGCCTGTGCCTCTCATCCACCGCTGCCTTGGGAGGGAGTGAAGCAGCAAATGCAGCCAGACAAGCCCTCCCCACTTGTCCTAAGGGAATCCTTTGGAGTGGGATCAGGCAGCAGGGCTGACAGAAAGCTTCCCTCCAACTGGCCATTTCTTTCCTTCTAAGGGTTCACATAGGTGTACTTTGCTATCTTGAGGCTTGTCCTGAAGCTTGGTTGAAAGGCAACGTGTGTGACCTTGCCCAAACGCAGTCTGTTGCTTTCGTAGTATTGATGACGTGCTTTGACACAAACTGGAGTTGCTCCCTCACAGATTTTTAATGCCTGGCAAGGTTTCCCTCTATGTATTCCTACAATACAGATCTCTTCAAGAAATGCTATTTTTTATTTAGCAAAAATTTAAAAAATT
Source organism: Merops nubicus (assembly GCF_000691845.1). Taxonomy (NCBI): domain Eukaryota; kingdom Metazoa; phylum Chordata; class Aves; order Coraciiformes; family Meropidae; genus Merops; species Merops nubicus. The sequence continues at coordinate 29,782 of NW_008630982.1, read as the reverse complement.
TTCAAGACACTGTCTTGAGGACCAGGCCAGGGAAAAAAAAAAAATATGGTGAGCACATTGCAGCAAAGAGGTCAGAGAATGTGGCTCTCTTCTTCCCTGTTGTTTAAAACATCTACAAAGAGGCTGCTATTTTTTTTTCCATGTGTCGGTTGTGTTCAGCCTGTGGGTTTGTTTTAGAGCTGCAGAGGATCCTGCCAGGGCCCAGGGCAGACACACCTCTGTGAGCTGGAGCCACAACAACCATCCCCAATGCATGCACCATCGTGTGTTAGAGGCTGGTTTTGAGAGCATGGGGCTTAAAGGATGAAGTTCTCCACTGCAGAGAACCATAAAGTCAGTTGCAATGAGCTTGGGATGTATTAGTGGGCTCACCCTAAAGAAAACCCTTCTGCTCCCTTGTACAGCAAAGACAGGACACTCCTCCTCTGCTCCAGAGAGACTTTTTCTCAGAGAAAACTCAATCTCTAGCATAACACATTTGCAGAGTTTCATAGCATGGATAAATACCACAACTATGGTTATGTTATAAACCTGGAAATGCAGATCAGATCAGTCTGCTAAAATGCTTAAATAATACCCCAGGTTAATCTTAATACAGTTAAAATTTCCTGCAGCAGTCCATTAAGGGAGATGTTGGTGCCACTGACTGCACAGCATGTCCTGCAGTAACTCCCAGGGAACCTTCTCCGCCCACTCTCACACCAGTCCTCATAGTGGCAGCAAGTTCTCATTGAAGCATCCATCCCCCTGCATCAAATCCCATAAAGTAACAAGGAGAGCATCTGCAAAAGGCCTGAGCTCTCCTTCATTTGACAGCATCACATTAACATTAATGAGGATGGCTGTCACTGAAACTGTAAAACAAACCAATAAGCTCTGAAATTCAGCTATTGGCAGGGGCAATACAAGTCCTAGAAACAAAAATCATGGTCAGCTGTCACTTAAACTAAATTAAAAAATAATAAAAAGACCTTTTGGCCATTAAGGCTATTAGTTCTTCCTCATTAGAAAGTCTTTTTGACCTCTGGGAAGGGAAAGCATCCTGTAGCTACACCTGTTCTGGCCAGTTTCTCTAGAGGGGAAGTCCTTGACAAATCCCTAAGCTGCCCATCCCTGAAAATGCAGCATGGGCACCCGTCTGTGGCAGGTCACACTCCCTGTGCAGCATGGCAGCTTGACAAGGGCATCCCCACCCCATCAGCGACTCTGAGCCAAGGACACACAGACGGGATTTTTGGTGCCACCTGAGAACATGGGCAGAGGTGAGGAATAAAGATGCAAAGCAAGAACTGCAGAAGACCAAGTTACATTCATCCCCTCAGGATGACAGATGAGAATTTGGATGCAGGAGAAAGGCAGGGGGGATGGAGAGTTTGACTACACCTTTCTTTCTTATCGTTGAGAAACACAGATCAGCATCGAGTTCCCATTGGCATGGTCTTGATGTCCCTCACTTCTACTCCAGCATTAGCCCTGAGGAGGCCTATTTGTCTTCACCTTACTTAATAAGGTGAAGGGCATACTCTCCAGTTAAAGGATACTGCTGTTGAAAGTCTTGCCATACAATCCAGGAAGGAAAGCTGAACTCTGCCTATCTTCCATTTGAACTGAGTCCATCAGAGCCAGCTCTGCTGTGTTGGAGGTGAGGATGAGAGGTGCAGCTTCTTTGCTTCTGCTCAGTATCAGTAAAAAGAAGTCTCAGATAAAAAAAAAAGAAAAATTCCCCATGTACAAATAGAGAATTGGCTGAAGTCTTTGGGTAAGATACATCTGTACTAAGTCTCTCCAGTGGATACAGACATTTGCTAAATATTTCCATCTGCTGAGGAGTCTGGCCATTGATTTGTCCTTGTAAATTCCTAAGTGGCATTGGTTTTCCAACACTGAAAACAGGGAAACTATTTGTGGGAGTATCCAAACCCATTAATATTGCATAGACATGCACACAAAGTATGGCATGTAATGCAAAGGCTTGCTTTTGCCAATTAGTAGAAGGATTTCAGAAGTGCTAGCAAACTCTTAATGAAAATGGCCTTTTAGGCAGGCTGACATCACCCAGATGTTTTTAATTATGATGACTCTGGGACTAATTTCTCTGCTTATCTGTTACTGCCCTCCAGCACTGGTTCCTGTTGATTAAATCTTCCTCAGTAACAGAGTACAAGTTTGCTTCTGGACACAAAACAGCTGAAGATGTTCATTTTCATGGTGACTGGTGTTAAGGCTTCACTGCATTTTCACATAAGCTAACATGAATGAGAGAGATCAGATCCATAGCACGCTATCTCCTTTGCCCTGTCAGGGGTTCAGAATGCGTCACTTTCTCTTCTCAAAAGTAGCCCTGTGTAAGTGTCTACATGTCCCCACACATCAGAAGCCAGTGGCCATGGTTTCCAGAGTTGACCATGACCTTCAGCTTCTTGGTGAAGAGCGAGATCATCTTCTTTGAACACAAGGTTCTGTGCCCTTAGGGGTGGACACAGCTCATCCCACAAGCACAAGCTCTTCCCCTTCCCACAGATGGAATCCTCACAGGCATACATGAGATTTCATAGTTTGAGACCAAGTGTGTCTTTCTATTCACATGGATGAAGGCTTTGCTGTTGAACTTAGCAGGGCTCCTTCCTGTTCTGTTTCAGGCTGTGGTGAGAAGGCCTGGGGGAACGTGCCGTGCTGGGCATGATGTTTGATGCCCCAAGTAACTGCGACTGTACTTGCAAGAGTTTTGCAGCTGGTTCACAGGAACCAGTTTGCCAACATACACACACTCACTGTGTGTGGGAGAAGATACAACCTGCACAGGCATCCCTAGACACCAAATGTGGTCAGGTACCTCAGCTCTCAGGGCTTGCCTTCCAGCGGTAGGCAAGGGCTTCACACCCATCCCAGGCCTCTCCCAGACCACGCCTGCTAGGAGAGGCCCCTCTTGTGAGGGGCAGCCACACGTTGCCACGCTGCAGGAGGAGATCGTTTCTGCAGGCAGACAGCCCTGGCGCCCGGGGGCAGGGAGGGAGGGAGGGAAAGGCGTATGGACGGAGGCCCCAGCTCTGAGCTGCAGCAAAGCCGCTGTACTGACAGGGCCTGATAAGAAAGCAAAAGCAACGTGAGTGACTAGCAGCCCAGGATCCCAGCAGCAGTCCCTGAGCGGTGGTTTTTCTTCTAAACCATTAGTGATTTCCTGAGTTTCAAGGCACTTTAAAAGGCCCTTATGAGTGTGGCACTGGATTTGGGCTTATTAAATTAAATGCCATTTATTTTTTGTTAATCTCTGGGAGGACATTACATCAAAGCCTGATCTTGAGAGGTATTTACAGTCATTAATTTTCATTGGCTTCAGTGGAGTGGTGCATATCACATACAGCTTGGAAGCAGTTTCTCTGAGCTGCCTTAAGAAAGCCTCAAAGAAGAAATGCCTCTCCTGTCCACAGGTGCACCCCCACTTGATACCCCCATATAATACCTACCTCAGGGGAGTATGTTTCATCCCAAGAAATCCCTTTCCATGGTAGTGCTATTAGCGTTTATGGGCTTCCCTTTACATATTTAAAGTGACTGTAGTTCCACTAATGACTATAATTGTTTCAGACACCCATTAATTTTGATTTATTAAGTTATTCAATTTCCCATATTGTAGTCTTGCCCACTCTATAAGTAATTTACTGTTTTAATATTGTAGGTCAATACTAATCATATAATCTGTAAGTTGTTTAATTAATAACAATTTGCACCTCCCATCAAGAGCTCATTTTCCTTCATGAGCACTGTTAATGTGATTTTTCCAAATAAATCTACCTGTTCCCTCCCCCAGCTGTCAACTTGTTTCACCAGAAAAGATGCTTTAAGCAGTCACAGTAGCTTGCTGTCTTCCATGATTTTATCAAGTATCTTGTCATATTTGCTTTTCTTAAAGCCTTGGCCCTTCAACTGAGTAATACCATGGAAGCCTGATTTTCAATAAGAAAAAAGTGTTGATACAGCCTATGAGTGTAGGAAAAACCCTTGCAAGCATAAACAGCTGTCTCAAAAAAAAACGGAAGGTAAATAAAGGAGTAGATATATATTTCATCCTTAATTCTTATGTTTTTAAGCCGATTTCTGTGGTTTTGTTTTTTTTCTGAGGCAACCATTATTTTTTAATAGTGGTCTTTGGTGTCACTGCAGTATTTAGCAAGAAATGCAACAGTGTAACAGTATTTAAGGCTCTTTCATAAAGACCTCTGCAACCTCTCTATGGTGTAGCCACTTAGTCTTTCATGTCAGCACAGCAATAAATAACAGAAATTAATATTCAAGCTACTTAATATCTACTTGCTAGCTAAATACTCATCTTCCAGCAGTTTTTTTCCCCCCCCACACCAGAAATAACTTAAATCTAGCTTCTGAAGTTAAACTGAAATTAATCCCCCCAATCCCCTCGCATTAATATACAGAGACTTGCCCAGTGACATAGAAAAGGCAACAAGCTGGTACACATCAACAGGTTGGGATTGAACCATCTCACGGGTGCCAAAAGCTTATGGAGGTTTCAAAGACACCTATAAGGGACAAACAACTACAAGAGAAATCCCTCCAGCATGGTCACACATGCTACCTGAGTGGACCAAAAAAGCACCACTAGCACAAAGCCCCCGGTGACAACAGAAGCCAAATAAAAGACAAAATACACATACAGCAAATTTATACAGCATTGTTGTCACCAAAGCAACAGTTTCTCATCCCACTTCCTACTAGTACTTAACTATAAGGAGGCTATGTAGTAGTTACATACTACATGATAGATGTAACCAACTTAAGCCACTTGCAAACTACACATAGCTTTTATTGCCATGTTAGCATAAATTCAGACTTGCCACCTGGTCAGACACATACAGGGCAGCACTCACAGCAGCTATTACACCCCCAGTACCTCCCAAACCAGATCAAGAAATGTGGTTAACCATACATGTGGTACAGCAATCCTAGCAGCCACCGAGCAAATAAAATGACACAGAAAAAAAGATCGATATCCTTATTTTTACACAGATAAGAAAGTGATGCAAAGAGAGGTGATGGAAGAGCTCGAGCACCATGGAAGAAGACCTCAACACACCTGAGCCAGCTCCTCCAGCCATTCTTCCTCCTCGTGGTCCCCTGTGTGGAATGGTCCCTGCTCTGTGTTGTCTCACCACATCCTCACCTTTCCTCACATGAAAACAGCTCTGCTGTGGCACGCATCCATTCCCAGTTTGATCTTTCCCAAAGGAATGGGGGGTAAATCAGTAATTAATACAAACACTCAAGGTTTCAGAAAAATACTAAACACAGGAATTAACATTAACTGCTCCCAGAAATCTTTAACACTCAAAAAGATGTTTACCACATCATAGATTGAAAAGGTGTTACAATGTGATTCTTGGCAGTTCCTTTATCTTAATCTTCCATGTTAAAAATTAAAGACTGTATTAATACAATGTCAGGCTTACTTAATAGTACTCTTTTATCAAATTGATATGATGGTAGCTAATTATTAAATGAGTTAATGTATGTCTTGTTATTTAATCTACCATGACTGATAATGAACTGTGTCAAATACTTATTAGACACTCATTCCCTCTACACCTAGCTGACATTAACATGCCCCACAGTTAAACACCAGTGCTCCCTCACTGCCAGGCACAATCACGGTGTCAAACATAATCCCACTGACTGTTCCTTGCTCTTAAGTGGGAAACATGTCATCCTCCATATGTCTCATCCCAGAAACTGAGAAAGAAGAAAACTGGGGGAAAGTCTGATGAGAAGTGGTCAAACTGCCTTAGGTATGCCCAGGGGTAGCTAAAACTATCAGTGAAAGGTCAGTGTCAAAAGTGACAGAGGGAAGTCATCCTCATTGGGTTGGAAGTTTCTGCTATACCTCGTTCTCAAGGAGACGCTAAGGCAATGGCCAGGCTAGTAAAGGGAGGGGTTGATGGCAAAGGGCACAGGTTCACAGGAGTACAAGCTGAGCTATCCTTCTTAGCAGGCAACACAGCCACCTCCTCCCCAGGCACTCTTGGGGAACACAGGTGGGCACAGACCAGGGCCGTACCCAGGAAACTCATTGCAGTTCAACACTGTGTGGAAGAGATGCCGCTTGACCCTATGGCACATATGTGCTTGTGGTGACTATCCTCCACAGACCCCCTGCTCTCAGCCAACACGGGGCACCCACAGGACCAACTGCCTCTGCACCTGTCCCCACCTCCCACCGGCTGAGAAACCTCCTCTTGGCTAGAGCTTCACTGTCCTCCAGGAGAATGGCAACAAACTCAGCAATTTTGTCTCATACTGACCTTCCTTCGTCTAGTTCAACATCATTTTTTCCATTAAGTTGGTAGTAGTAACCCAAACACAAGCAACATACTTAAACTCTAGGGCTCATCAGGCGCTAGAAACTCCATTGAAACAGCCTTGAAGCTTCATTGCAAGAAGCAGAGCTGCAGTCAATTCAGACATGGCTTTTGGTCACAGCACTGTCAAGACTGAGGTTTCCTTCGACCACAAGAGGCCTTGCACTGCCAAGGACAGCCATCCTTGTCAAGGGGCAGCTACCGCAAGGCCACCAAGGACTGCTCAGAGCAAGCAAATCTCTTTTGCTTTGCCACACTCTCATTGCCTCTCTGCACTGCCATTGAGTCCACCCTTACCGGCATCACCACGCAAACAAGTAAACCACCACCTACCCTCATCTTTAGCCAGACTGATTGGCCAGCCTTTTTGGGGTTGCTGCCAAGGCCAAACTGACAGAGGAGCCTTAGACCAGAGGAGCATTTTCTGACCAATTGCATGGGCCATACTGCTAACTTACCAACCTGCCCCATGATTTTGCTTCAGGGAGCTGAAGCTGGGATATCAAACATTTGACCTCTTGCTTAGTTATGGAGCTGGCTTCAGCTCACACCCACTTTCAAATACCCTGTCCAGGGGAATGTTCCTGCAAGCAGCCTTAAAGTCCTGGTTGTGTGATAGCTCACTAAGCATGTGGAGTGCATGGGGCTTAATCAAGGATTTGTGTCTCTGTACCTCTGGAAAACATCTCTGTGGGCTTTCATAGGAATCTGAAGGCTGGGAATAACACAAACCCTTGTTTGATTTATTTGCACACTATTCTTATTAGTCTGGAGAAGTTTGTATAGCATGTAGCAGAGTATGGACAAATCTTGATCAGGGCTTTTGACCCTTGAGTTGTAATCAGACCTTGCAAGATGCTAGGGCATTTTGAAGTTCTTTTTACTAGGCGGGAAAAAATAAATCAAGAATAAAGGCAATGAGGTATTTTATTTTATTTGCTGACCTACTTGGGGGAAAGGGCAGAAGTCAGAAAGCATAATATTAAAAAACAATCATAACTTCAGCTAACACAGTCTTAGGAAAGGTTTAGTCCTAAAAATGGGAGAAAGTTCTTTGTTTGCTCAACAAGAAGTCAATTGAAAATAGATTAAAATACAGCCTGTATAAGAACAGCTTCCTACCTGCTTGTGAACGCCTAAGGGAAATTACCTGAAAATGCAGAAATTGTTATACAGATCAAACAAAAGCACTTATCTATAATTACTGGACTTATCTGTTTGTCTCGGGACTAGCAGCAACAGCTCCTGTTGTTAGGAATAAATTCAGTGCTGTGATTTGTATTCTCTTCTTCTATCTCTTCCACCAACATCACTCAGGAAGGATTCAGCTTATAAAAGAAAATGGTTTCCTTAACTTTACTAAATAAAGGCAGATTGAAGAGATTTGGCCAGGTAAATGAGGGAGGGAAAGAGAGCAAGAAAAATAGCCGAAAGCTCTTTAGAGAAGATTTGCTTTCCTTTTAATAACTTTACAGCTGGACCTGCTAGTATCTTGAAGACTTTGGAAGGTCCCCTGGGAAACTCCTCACATTTCTGCTATGTCCTGGTTCTCATCCTGCCTATTCAATAAATAATTATTGCAGTTTTAAGCATTCACAGAACTTCCTGTTGCTAAGACTGCATGGGCTCCTGCCAACTTGACAAGCCAATGCTGCACTGATGATACCAGCATCAAAGCCAAAGGATAATTATTTGGTTTATATGAAGCTGAAGGAAGGGGGTACCCCTGCTAGTTTGTAATCTTTTGCCATTGGCCAGTGGCCATAAGGACTTGTTTCCATGGTACACTCTCAAGTTTACAGCTTTCCTCTGGGAAAAGCTTTGCCCATGCAACTCCCACTTCAGGGATGAAAGTGGTTAATCATGCCCTGCTAACAGTATTAGTCTTCATGAGACAATTATATAGGGAACAGAAGAAATCTGTCTGCTATCTCCTAGGTATGCCCAAAATGCATCTTGAAACAGAGCAGGGTGGACAGAGTACAACATCAATATCCACACAACCCACTTGTGTCACATTTGCCCTTGTATGCACTTGGAGACCCTTCCTCTGTGAGTTGTTGCACCCCCAACTGCATGACCCTTCAGCTCCTGAAAATTGCCCTTGCCTGAGCTACTGCACAGTGTTGCTGGTCCTGGGTGAAAAGCAAGATGCCTGTGCTCCAAATCCTGCACTCATTGGCCACCTCTGCATCAGTCAGCACCTTTGTCCCTGCCCTGCAGGCTTAGCAGCTGGCAAGAGACCAGGCACCAGGACCAGGGCATGAGCCCTTTGCCCTGTCTTTATATCATATTTACAGATGTTGCAATGAGGTTCTCAGATACCAGTGTGCATCTCAGAAGATGGAGTGTGGGGCTCAAGCATGGCTGACAGCCAGGTCTGAGAGGGATGGGAAAGTTGGAAGGATGGGGTGGGACTGGCCCAGAGGGGTAAACTGCACAGGTGTAAGAATCAGAGCTGCTCCCAGTAACTTCTAAACCATGAAACTGTCATTTCAGAGAAGATATAATTGCTAAAGGAATTACTTAATCATCAGGGGACAGATCCATTATACAAAAAAAAAAAAAAAAAAAAAAAAAAAAAAAAACACAAGGGGGAAAAACCATTAAAAAAAAAAAAAAAAAAAAAAAAAAAAAAAAAAAGCTCTATCTGCAGGGCTCCCAAAAAATCAATTACTGGAAATGGTCTGCTGTGGCTCCCTTGAACTGCTGTTGGCTTAGCTGATTATTTCTAATTTAATACAAATCACACACTCCTCACACTTTCATCCACCTGCTTCCTGGAGGTCAGCTTGATGCTTGTACCTGGATAAAATATTCAATGAGTCCCAAATCAATGCTGCTGCTGTTTTTCAGGGAAAAATTTAGCAGTTACATATTTTTGAGGCCTTCATTGTGCCTCTAGATGCAGCACAGGACTTGTCCTCCAGCCCCCTTTGCAAAAGCCCGTCCTGGGAAATGCTCAGACCATTATCCATTTCCAATGATAGCCCCTCCATCTTTCTTCCTTTTCTCCCAAAAGTAATAGAAAGTCTGTAGTAAGATGCATCAACAGCAAACTGTGGTGCTTTTCCTTGGAGAAGGGTCCAAGCTCTTTTCATCTTCCTCCCACTTGCTCCTCAGAGCAGAGGTAAGCAGAGAAACACATATGTCTTGCCACTGCAAATCCTCAGACAATGTTAAGATGAATTTCTGAATCTAACAGATTTAGGATAAAATTAGATTTTCTACTAAGCAATTTTTTTTTTTTTTTTTTTTTTTTTTACAAACATTTGGCAAGCTTGCTTTTTCATTAAAACAGCTAAAATCATAATCCTTGGATGAGTAGGCAAGGCAAATGAAGACTTTTTGACTATGAAGTTCTATACTTTAAATCTTACCTACTGGAGCTGAAGTTTATTTCTCAAATATCGCTGTTGCCCCCATCTCGGGCTCGCTGGACGGACATATTTCTGCATTTTCCATCATGGACTGCCCCATATGTCCCACCAGTAACCCTGGAGATGCTTAGCAATGCAACACTGTACACCCAACACACAGCAGCATGTGACGACAAGGGAGAGGAACCCCAGAGGTCAGCTTGAGGAACCCCAGTTTCCCAGCCTGCAGCCACCATCTCCCCCTGCCTTCACCAGGGCCACAGCCTGCCTCAGCAGCTGAGGAGGAGCATTTCACCACACACTATGGGCAGGGAGCTGGCATGGAAAAAAAGCATATGGGAAGAAAACCTGGATCCTGATAGCTCTGGAGACTTTCTAAGCAAGTATTTTTACATTTGTAAGGAAACCAGCTTCTGTCTGCATGCAGCTGTAATGATTATTTGGGCCAAGTTGTGGCAGATGTAAAAACCATCAGTTTGCCTCTGCACTCCCCCATCCCACAGGTTTCAGTCATGCACCAGCCTTCTCACCTTGCTGTCTCCAGCTTCACTACGACGACTTGCAAAACAAAACACTGCATGCTGTGAGGATTATTAGCAAAATTCTTCCCTTTCTGTTTTGTTGGTTTGGGTTTTTTTAACAATGACTTAAATCACAGGCCAGTTATACATGTGTGATGAGAGTGCAGTAAAGCACGTGCTGTCAGTATTTTCCCCTTTGAAAGCAAGTGATACTGAAATTACCCTCTTTCTTAACTTCAGCTATTTTTTGCCAGCTTTGTTTTTTTTAATGCACAATAGGAAGTATTTTAAGAAAAGTTTTCTCTCTATAGCTTCCCCCCATAGTAACCCTTTTAAAAATGCTGAGTGCACACTTGCTCAGATGAATGTGTATCTGAACACACAAGCAATTATGCTATTTTCATATAATTTTTTTTCAAGTTTCCATGTGCGTTTCCTGCTCATCTGACCATGTAATAATTAATTAGCATTAATTATCTTAGATTGCACCTTTTCCATCTACACACTCATTCAATTAGAAAGGCAGGCTTTTTACAGCCTTCTTTTTTGCAGAGGGGACATCCACAAGGCAGTGAAAACTGATCTGGACAAAGGACACATTTTGCAATGCTGGAGTACTCTGAGAAACTATCACTATTTTTCAGGAAATGCTGAATTCAAAATCTAAGCCACAAGCCCACGTGATCTCTGCCACATCTACACTAGGGGCTGGACATCCCCTCCCTGGCTCCTCCTTTGCTGTCCCCCTTCCCCACTCCTAGAATGAAGACTATGTCCTGGATATTTCCTTCCTCTGGATATATCTCTACATTCAATGTCCTCTCGCCCTCTGGACTGAGCTCATGGCTCTTTTAGGTCCATATGCCCAACTCCCATTATGTCCTATCATTTCCCACCATCACCAGCTGGTGCATACAACCAGCTAATTTAAAGCATTCAGTCCCCCTCCACCCCCTGCCCCCCATTATCTCCAGCAGTTCTTTCTCACCACCTCATGGCCCAACAATTATAACATAGGGCAAATATCTGGCTAGCCTTATTGCTAGCAGCTGAAATGGTTTCACCTAAAAGCCATTTCCATGCAAACATTTTGGTTTCCTTCAGAGGATACATTCCCACTCACTCAATGGAGAGGCATTTGGGGAGACTCTTCTTGAAGTATGAGACATTTTCAGCCAAACCACCTCACCACCTTCAACCAAGTCCTGTAGGAGTGAGACTGGAACATGCCATAATAGTAATCATTGCCCACCTAAAATCTTAACGATGAGATGGCAAGGAAAACTGTCACTCCCAGATAGCTAATGCTATCTAGATGTCACATAAACCCAACTGTAAGTCAATAAGAAAGCAAAGAGTACCAGAAGCCCACAGGGGAAGCAGTGACACGATCTTCCTAGAAGACAGACCACAGAAGACAGTGCCCGGAGACTGAAGCTTTTGAAGCACCATCACGAGGAGATGAATCATCTGGCCATTGGTAAAAAAAAAAAAAAAAATGTTAAAACCCCCACACCTAACCTGAGACTGTGCAGATGAGCATCATACCAATGCTGAAGATGAATCATCTGCCACCTGCATCGACCTGGAGAAGCAGCAGCTGGTGCCAGCAGCAGTGCTGCCGAGCCCCTGCACCCACACATGAGAGAAGACCATCCTAAAACCCCCAGGGAGGGAGGGAAGGAGCTGGAGACAGCAGGGGATGCGGCCTGCTTCATCCCTGTGTCCCCAGGTCAGACTCTCTCTGCCATGGAATGCTTTGGGTGCAGATGCCGCACACACACGCGTGTGTCTGTGTGTGTGTGTGTGTGGAGGTTCATGTGACGGCCTCAGGAGCCACACGTGGACCCCCAGAAAGCATGCACGGTTTGCTGGCTGTTGGAACCGAGTGCCACTTGTGACTCCTGAGAAACTGAACTTCCTTAGGGCACATGTCACAAACCTGTCACCCAGAGGAGGGAGAGAGGTTTCCCCTCAGGGCAGGTAAGTGGCTTTATGCTGCTCTCCAAGCTCTGACAAAGATCTGGCCACTGTCAGCAGCACAGGACTAGGCCTTAACTGCCTGTGGTGGCAATGGGATACTCGCCCTGGAAATAATTTTTCTCCAGGAAAATCAACATCTTTACCCAAAAAAGGTACTACAACATAAGCCAACCCACATGTCATCACCAGCAGGCCCTGAGCAAAGGGCCTCCCACATCCCATGCCACTCAGTCTCCATGCCATGCTTTCCTGAGAGGGTTTGGTCCAGCCACCCTCCCTTGCCCTATCTCCACGCAGTTGACTCATTTCCTTGGCAGCATTTGGTGGTGCTTCCTCAGAGGGAAGGTAGAGCCCCTTCCCTCTGGGAGGCTGTCCCCTTTCCATCACAGGGGCCACTTCCTCCCTGAGCAGATGCTACAAGGAACCCTCCCAGCCTCCAGGAAGAGCTGCAGGTGGGAAGCCCTCACAGCTGCCCACACAGCCCGAGGCTCAGCTGCAGCAGACAGGGCACTGCCAGCATCCTCCTTTGTCCACCAGAAGCACAAGGTGAGGTGAGAGCAGAAAGAGAGATGCAGGAGCCACCATGTCAATCCAGTCCCTTGTAGGGCAGGGGAGGAATCACTGGGGTCATGGAAAGAGAAATCCTGAGGAGACTACAGCTGGCAAACCCTCAGAAGCATTGTTCCAACTAAAATCACACACATGATCATGCTTTAACCTCAACTGGCAGCTAAACCCCAGCAGCCACTGTCCCTTGCTTCCCACCCCCCACCACATGCTGGGGCAGGAGAATCTGTACGGAAAGAAAACAAAGACCCAGGGGTTGATATAAGGACACTTTTATAAGGCAACTCAAAAAGAGGAGAGACAACAATAATACTGGTGAAATGATACATAAAGCAAGGGATAACAAACCCTTACCCAGGACGCAGCTCTCCCTGCTCCAACACCATGCTACCACCACCTGCTGAAAGTAAACACCAGCTCCAAGGCCCAGCCCCTCCCCCTATATAGAGGGCATGACAGGGGTATGGTACTGAATACCCCATTAGCAACACCATGCTACCACCACCTGCTGAAAGCAAACACCAGCTCCAAGGCCCAGGCCCTCCCCCTGTATAGAGGGCATGACATGGGTATGGTACTGAATACCCCATTAGCTGGTTCCCTTGTTTAGCCCGGCTGCAGCTGCTGGGGAATATTAACCCTATCCTGGCCAAAGCCAGGACACATACATACATGAATATCTTTATATGCATCTACATTTTTTTATTCCTGCTAGAGCTACCTTCAGGTTCCACATTATGAAGCCCCCAAACGCACAACTTTTGCCTCCTGATGGCTCCATCACCACTTTCTCCTCCCAAAACTGATACTGCAGGGAGAATAAGCAGGCACTGATGTCACTGCTGGTGTCTTCAAGCAGGGGGGTGCAAAACCAAGATGGGATGGAGCAAGGAAAGGGCATGCCTCCCTGGAGCACACCCCTGGGCCACACCTCTCCTGCTGGCACTGGGACACTGTGCTGCTGACAGGAAAGGGGGCTTTGCTGCCTCTTTCCCAAGTGGTGGTGGTGGTGGTCTTTGCTGCTTTCCTGGAAGGAAGTTGGTTAACTTCTGCAGCTTTTCCTTTCCTGTTTCCCCTCCTTACACTGCAAATAACAGCCTTCCTAAAAATAGCACGTGTTGCTTCTGTGAGTTTGCTGATGGCTGGATGTGTTGAGAGCACATGGGGCAGGGGATGCCCACATCTCATGGCAGCTTCTGCTTTGGGCAAAAGCGACATAGGACCACCCATGTGAAGATGGGAGGTCTGTTGCTTCCAGGGGGGACTGGCCTCCCTGTCCACTGCCACCCCAACTGATTTTTCACAAGCTGAAAAATCAAACCTACTTTTCATGTTTCCATGCAGCAGAGGGATGAAGAGGCTTACACACAAGAGATCTGGGCGTTTTGCGACTGTCTTCTGAAGTCATCAGCCTGGTGTTCAGCTGCTGGTCCTGACTTTACTCCTGGAGCATTTCAGAGCATTTAACAAAACACAGTTCTCTCAGGCTTCCTACATATATCTGAGAATTCATTTGTTCCCTCAGCCTTCCCTGAGACCATTTTTGATAGATGAGATTAAACCAAACCACCCAGCAGTTCTCCATCCAGCCCTGCATGCAGTGTCCAGTCCCCCAGCCAGGACCACACCCCATGCACAGAGCTGCAGGAGGGAAGAAGGATGGTTTTCACACCTTGGTGGGAACTGGCCAAAGGATATGCTGCCAGCTAGGGGTGTATCTGCCTCTTGTGGCTTCTCAGACCCCTCAGAAAAAAAGTGTCTCACATGAAGGAAATGTGCTCACTAAAGCATCCCTCAAGTCCAGGAGCAAGAGCTTGGTATACCTGGGGGCCCTCCTTGACTAGGAATGTGTGCAGCCTCTTTCAGGAGGAAGTCAATAGGATCACTGTGGTTCACTAGAGGCAAAAGTGGGTTTGTCAGGTTTTAGTTGTTTATATAGATTCCTAAACTCTGCTGCATTAATTCTCTTCCATACACTAAGTGAATGATTTGCATACAGGTAGTTATGCCAGGACTACCATGCAGACAAGATATTTTTAGAGGAGGTGGTTGCATTTCACCGCATCATGGAGCTATGACTGAAAATCAGAACATATTCCCTCGGGACAAGGTTTCCCAAAACCAGGACCCAGGCAGATGGCATTTGCATGACGTTGGCCATGTCTGCCAATTCCTCCTACAGAGCAGACCTAGGGATGCAAAAGCTGGCCTCAGGGCCAGCATCCAAGGCAAATCCCTCAGGAAACCTCCTGAAGTCTTCATAGCTGCACAAATGAGAAGAGATAAAGACTTAGACATAAGCACTGAGGGGAGGGGGGGAGCTCTGTGTGTGGAATTTATATCCCTGCACATTTCAAAGCCTTGTAAACGGCACTGTCTACATTTAAACAGCGTAAAGGAATTAATGCTTGACGCTACCGCAGGCTGCATCGGTAGCTGGCATCCCCAGTGGCATTTCACTCCTGAGGATGCCAAAATGGCCTGTGCCAAGCAGCGCCGGTGGCAGCCAGCGGCTTCACACCTCGTGTGGCCAGGGGAGGCTGGCAAAGGGAGACCTTGCATGGGGCTGAGAGGGAGCTCTGGTGGGCTGCGCTCCGAGGCGGCTCCAGCAAACGGTGGTTTGTACAGGCTGCCTGTGCAAGCCAGAGAGGATGGGGAAGAGGGCAGGAGGCTCAGGAGGAGCCCCGTCCACTTGGCTAGAGACTCACCACAGTGCTGGGATGTGCCACCAAGGGCCAGGGTTGCAAGAAGGGCTGCAAGGAGGACTGCTGGGAAAAGGGGTCTCTCCCTGCTCCCCCTTATTTTGTGTCGAGAAGAGGAGGAGAAGAGTTGGAGAAGAACAGCCTCCCTGTTCATGTTAGAACACCACCTTCTCTTCCCCCAGAAAGATTGTTTATCCTTGTGCCTGACCCAAATTCCAGCTCCATGAGAGCGAGCTCCTCCTGTGTGCCTTGTGCTGCACCCTTGCAGCAGGAAACCCCTCAAAAAGACTTGTGCCTCACCAGGCTGTGGGAACACTGGCATAACTTTCTCCCCTGTCTGTTTGGAAAACACACCCAATGAGGGACAGGGACAGAGGATGAGGAGGCAGGTGGGAGCAGCAGGGTGATGGCCCACACACAGAGCAAGGCTCAGCCTTCCTCCCAGCTACCCTTGCTGTGGGCTTCACCAAAATCAGGATGCTGGTGCTTGCCTCTGTGGGGATCAAGCCCTTCCCCAGGCTGCTCTCTGGGAACTGTGACCTTCTTGTTGGAACAAGGTAAAAAGGCAGGGGGGAAAAAAAAAAGCCCCAGCCCAAGCGATCCCAGATTCTTCTAAATGAGAATTTAAACGGCTGCCAGCCTATCTGCTGATAGCAGAAAGCAGATTGCAAGTTTAACAGGATGCAGTCGAGTCAGGCGATCCCAGGGAGACCACCAGAAGGCTTACTATTAGGACTAGTGGCATTTGCAGCCTTTGCTAATGACTTAGCAATTGTTTGCGCTGATTTGTGTTGGCTTCGATACACAGAGAGCAACACTTGCTGTTTAAAACTGGGAGAGACCATCAGGGATTTTACTGACTATCTGATAGCTGCTTTCTCATAAATATATATTTCCAACACCTTCACGTTAAATAAATACATTGAGGAAATTAACAACCCCTCCAATAAAGCCAAGTCTCCAGACTGCACGCTCAAAGGATGGGCATTTTATAGGCAATTTCCTACCCAGCAGCATTACCTTGGGAGGCAAAACACACCTGCAAGACTCAGTAGGATTTTGTGACATTGAAATCTGGCAAAAAGCACCAAAAGGAGAAAAGAGGTTTCTGCTTCACAGGGCTACCTCTCTCTGCAAGGAAATTTCTCTCTAAATCCTCCCTCTTGCAACAGCAAGCTGCACTGCCCTCTTAAATTAGAGGGATTAAAGCCCAGGAAGGCTGGGCCACACTGTCACACTCTAAGATTTCTCCTCTGACTTTAAAGAGCCCATATATTTAAATTAAAAGTGTTTCTCCATGCTTGGGATGTGAGTTTTGCCAATTGCTGAACTGGGCTGGTCAGCACCTGTTCTTCCTTAGGATGGCTGCCCTGAAGGAGGCTCCGCCCTTAGAGTCATCCCTGACCACTTTGGAAAGAGGTCCCTAACCCTCACCTCAGGAGAAGCAGCACCAAACACAGCAGGCAGGTGGGGATGACCACCTCGTGGGTGTACGCTGCCAGCCACACACGAATGAGACCAATTAGTGTGTGTGAGGTAAGTAATGACAGCTCAGTGCCTATCGTTCAGCACAGAACAGCAGGAAGAGTGTGAACACTTTTTTTCATGGGCTCAGAAATAAATGTTAATTGTTAATTCCCATTTATCACTTCCCTTGGGATGAGGCCTGGCATACTGCGAGTATATTTTCAAAATCCAGTGACAGAAGGAAAGCCCAAAAGTGGGGAAAAGTGGAAAAAATAAACAAAAATACGAACCAAACCAACCTGGAAAACAAAATGGCAAGCAAGAAATCTGTTAGGAGAGACAGCCCCAGCCCCCTGGGACCCTTCAGCATCCTGACCAAGGAACATGGTTTGCTTCCCCCTTCACCCCCTTCAAATGGCAGTGCCAACAGCATCCTGATTGCTCCATGTTTGGGCCAGCCAAAATTTGGGAAGCCTTAAAACAGTGCTGGGTTTAGAGCACGGGGAAATGGAAATGGATGCGGATCCAGTGCTTCCACAACTGCGCTGTGGGACCGTGCCTGAAAAAGAAGCCCTCCATGGCTGCAATCTTCACTGCTACATCTGTAGTGATAGGGCTGCCAATCAGCTCCCCCCAGAAAGAAAAGGCTGTTGCTTTTCTGTAGGATCAGAGGGCAGACCCAGAAGGTAACTGGGAAAAGTAGCAGGGAATGTGAGGGAAGAAGACGTGGCCAGGAGAAGACCTTCACCTGGCAGGTTTCATTAAACCTCACTCTTCACACCCAGGTCAGCATGCCTGGACCACCCTAGGACCAACACTGACCCACCCATGACCCACACACCCCTCAAGAGCCAAGGCTTTTGAGTTGCCTGGTTTCCCAGCATCTTCTCCTTAGAAGAGGGACCCAGAAAGCTGCAGCTCAAGGTGACTGTTTTGGAAGAACTTCAGGCAGTTCCTACCCATTCACACCCCAGATGGTTCAATGCAAAGAGCACAGAAGTTATCACAGAAGGAAAAAATAACATTTTTTAAAACCAATCTTACAAGCCCTTGCTAACCAGATCATGGCAGGTTTGTATTTTTTAATATCCAACAGCACACTTGCACCTTTCCCTTCTGCAATCCATCACAGTCAGGAGACAACACCACTTTACTCAACATGCCTATGCAAAGCCCTCCCAGAGCAGACGCATCATGCTCCAGGCAGCTGCTGGGCTCTCTACCCCGTGGCCTCTGCCACAGGCAATCCCATCATTGGCATGCACGCGACCAGCCCATGAGGCACCCTACCATCTATGGAGGGGAGAGGGAAACCCCCCAATGCAGCAAAACACTTCTGCTAGGCTCAAAGGGATGAGAAGACTGCTGATGCTTCCCTCCAAATTGTCTGCAAATACTGAACAGAAGCAACCATGTGCCTGTGTGGTTTCCCGCAGTGGCCCACACCTTGTTCTGGCAGGCAAGTGTTTGCCATTTGGCTTTCTGTCCAATGCCACCTTGTACCAGAAGCTGGCACCATCACCTGAAGGGTAACAGCCTGGAGCTGGGGCTGAAACCCCAAGTGCAGTGTCACCCCCCTGCCTGCCCCTCAGTGCTCTACCAACAGGCAGCTCGTGGCCTTCACCAACAGCATACCCAAGAGTTGAAAACAAGCCAGAGAAACAAGATAGGAGGTAATGAGGGCATCGATTATAAAATGCAAACTCCTCGCAGCTGCTGGATGAAAAGGATTACCACGTGAGGTCTCTGCACTCCCGTGTCACTCTTCTCTACTCCCCACCCACAGATACCACCACAGCTGTGCATAAGCCAAAAGAGGTTGGAGACATCGTTAAAACAAGCTGTCCCCTCCAGATACCGGGTGGTGCACCTCAGGTACAGAGATGGCATGAGTAGGCTTCAGACAGGAACCTTTACCTCCACATTGCTGCTGATTTGCATGTAGCAAACCACTGGGGTTGGGAAAAAAATATCAACAATTTTAAATAAACTGAAAGGCAAAACCCATCAACTCTAGATGATGTTCAGCTCCAAGACTAGATCCTGCCCTGCTCAAGGCGAAGTTTGTCCTCAGTGAGACTCACAGTCTGAGCTGTACTGAAGCCCCCATTGACAAGACACAATTTGTTAAGATTTGAAGCTAAGAGTTACAGCAACAGGTAAGAGTTTTGCTGGAGATAAGTATGAAAGAGCAAGCACATTATGGGGGATGCAATGAATGTTATCTGCTGGGAAAATATTGCATTAGAAATGCAAGAGGAGAAGAAGAGAAATTAAGAGCTTGTTTTTCAATGTGGCAAGTGTGGGTACCACCTAAGTTTGGAGTGAAGAAGTGTCGCATTCATCAACTGCAACCTTTGAATCTGTCTTTCCTGAGAGCATTTATGTGTATATATGTATATGAACATATCCTTTCACTAATCTAACATAGACACATCTGTACATATATGTTGTCTACCTTCACTTGAGAGAAACATCTCTGTCTTCAACGCAGCTGACTTGGTGAAATCTCCCAGCAGACGCCTGGAGCTGCTACAAGCATCAGCCTCAGCAAACATCAGCTCTGTTGCCAGTTCATTCCCTCTAATGCAATTAGAACAGATTAGCATGGGTGACTAGATGTGAAAGACAAATGCACCTCACGATATCTGTCCCACCCGCATTTATTAATTTGAGTCCTGCCCTTGTCATAAACTTGTTGCTTTCTTGACCTCCTTCATATGGAGTACCCTTTTTTGTTGTTGCTTGAAAATTAAGAAGAGCTCTGGCAAGGAGGGACAGCCAGCTGAAATAGTCAAAGCCACAGGAGCCCTGCAGCTTCTTTTACCAAGCAAGACACATGTGGGAGCTTCAGCAGCTCACTAGTGAGCTAGCAGCTGCCTCTCTTAACTCCTTTGGCAATTCCTGGCTTCAAAAGCTCTGGAAGGACTGTGCAGTTAATGACATTACAATTTTTTTTTTTTTTTTGGGGGGGAGCATCTTGCACTTTACCTTTTTGCTCCCAAATGCCAGACGTCTGCTCGCTGGCTAGAATTACAGCAACAGGGCAGACATCTTCAGGTTAACCACTCCCGTAGCACTTTCACCACAGTAACAGCACAAATGACATAAAATCGTGATCCATGGGCTAGACTGAACCACACAATCATCTTGATAGACCTCTCAGCATGGCCATTAAGTCACCAGCTAAAGCACTGCAACATATCTTTCAGATAAACTCATGGTGGGTCTACCGCCACTTGCTCTTCAAAATGAGAACCTTTTGGACTGAATTTATCTAGTTTTAGTCACTGTGCTTGTTTTGTATTTGTCTGCCTGATTAAAGAACTTGCATCCACCAAGATTACTTCTCTTTGTAGATCTTTGAGGACTATGATCTTGACCTTGCCTTTCTTCAAATAATTAGGTTGAATTTCTTTACATGTCTCAGAAGGAGACAAGTTTTTCTGACCTCAGAAAAAAGATCAAGATCTGATAGTAAGCTGGCAGATTCTTTTCAAACCCTTTCCAGCATCATTTGGGTGTGTCCCTCCCACCCCCCAAACAGGTATAGCCTTCCAGTAATTACTTTGAAAGTCCCTGTTTCCCTAAGTATTTCCCATCAGAATTCTATTGTCCTAATTTGGCTTCACATTTACATATTTTTATCATATATCTAAGTAATTTAAAATACTTCTGAAGCTGGGTTTTGTTGGACTGCCATCTCTATAAATCAAAGAACGCTTTCCATCCAAATCACTTTTCAGTTTCCAACTAGCCATATTTTTCCAACATGTATTTTAACATTCCAGGTTCAGTCCACACTCTACCACCTCAGAAAAAAAAAAGTAACTTTTGTGGACCCTCTTTCACCGGTGATCATGTGGCCTGTAACTCTGTGAGTACAGGTAGCCCAGCAAATGCCATTTCTTCACTGTTTATCTTACTCTCAGCACTCAGATTTTATTTCCTGTATGTTCTCCAACTGGGGTGCTGTTGTGAGGCTGACAGTTCTTCCTGAGACTCTTAAAAGCGTCCGTAGTTTTCCCAGCATTATGGTAATGTGGGTCTGAGAAGGACTGCAGGTATTTCCTTGTCTGCCCTTGGCCTGTGTAGATGGACATATCCTGGCAGGCTCAGTCCTGCTGAGACACCAGTCCAGTACCTGCTCTCGGTAACTTGTTTCAGCACAAAACTATCTTTACAGTCAGAAAGTATTGTCTTGGCATAGTAGCTGTGGATGTGCCTTGCTTCAAGTTACCCCATTTTTTTCTTGCTTTATTTCCAGTGACTGTGAAGTGCAGCTGATGCTCAGTGTTTTAACAAAATTTGCCATGGAGCAGATGATTTACCACATCCTCATATCTCCCAGAATCCAGATTCATCAGTCCCAAATCCTTCTTTATTAGGGGGGCACAGCCTTACTGTATAAGCTGTCACTCCTGCAGACCATCTCTGAACTCCCTTGTCTAACGTATTACTGGAGGCGTGGCTCTCCACCTGAAGCTTCACCAAGCCATGAACAACAGAGGATACCCTCCCATGGCAAATGCTCTGGAGTGCAGTTTGCCCCTGGACAGCACCATCTGGCTGCTGGCTCCAGAGCAGCACCCAGCAGTGCCTTTGGAGCCTTTTCTGCCATGTATCCCTGGTGTCCCCAAGCACGCCAAGCCTGTGCTCCTCTTGGGGACTGTCCCCTCAGGAACAGGGGGTAGGTGAAGTCCTTCATTGCCAATGGGTGGCTGCTTAGCATCTGCTTACATGGCACCTTCCCAAAAATCTCTCATCTGACCACGTGGGCTGTAACAACCCTCCTTTTGACACCTTCCTTTTTTCTCCTCTTTACCTGTCTCCAAGCTCATTCAATAAATCTTCCTCTTGCTTTCTCCCAAACATCACATGAAGAACATCTTGCCTTTGTTGGTATTCGTTGCAAAATTTAACCACTGTTTTCTCTGCTTATTTTTCTTAAAGCAGCTGTGCGCTTCCCTATCCAAGCTGTGGTCTGGCCCCTGCAGTCTCTGTGGTGCCTGTTAAATCCTGGTTTGCTTCTGTGCTGAGTGTCCATGTACTTCCTGTTTATTTGCTGCACTTCTGGCATGATTTCTGAAGGAATTAAAATAAAATCTGTTTATCTTTGCTAAATCCCTCTGCTGATAAGGGTATTAGTGGTCTTATTTACAAATGCAAAAGGAAGGCATAGTGGGACTGGAAGTAAAAATCTCATAAAACAAGTCCCTAACTTGGGGTGTCCTAAAAGCATTCAGCAACTAAATTTTCTGAAAATGTCAAATAACTATCCTCTAAAACTCATGCCCCTTAAGCTGCTTCAGTTTAAGGACATCCTGTCAGTAGCACCCCCACTTCCTTGGCACTGCAGAAACCTGAGGATGCTGTCATGCAGGTGGAGAGCTCAGCCACAGTTTTTTTCCTGGATGGAAATAAAATAAATACATTGCAGACTATGTGCCAATCAGAGTCTGCAGCCACCGACAATCTCCTTCTTTTACAGCAATCACTTTTTAATACATCTTCTAATTTTTCAGAGATGGAACTAGCAAGGCAGAGATGGTCCCAGCAGCTACAATATTTTTTTTTTTACTTTTTTGTCAGGTTCATAAAATATTTTTTTTTCTTTCTCTTTTAACACCTCATTAAGGGAATGAGAAAACAGGGCAGGTTGTCACTGCCGAGCAGTACTGCAGCTATTTTTCATTTTGACAGCCAATGGCATATGACACTGGAGGCATCGTCTGTGTGGAAAGGTGCACAACACCAGTTTAAGGGTGACCACAGGCCACACTTGGCCACCAGCCCCCATCCCTTCTCCAAGGCACCCACTGACACTAATGACCAAAAGCGAGTCCCACCTGCTGCTGCATTGCCCCACCACCTACCAAAAAGGGGTGCAGGATGGTACATTTTGCCCTTGGAGAAAGGCTGGCAAGAGTGAAAAGTGTGCCAATGAGCCATGAAAGGCAGCCAACTTTTCCTCACTGTCAAAAGCCCCTAAAGAAGAAGGAATTTTGGGGGGAGGCTTAAGTTGCTCAGGGTGACAAAAACTTCTGCTGGTGCCTCATAACTGCAGAGCCCTGACAGGTTATTCCTCTTGTTTTTCAAACCCTCAGAAAAATATGCATCTTTTAATACATGTAATGTGGTGACTGCATACCTGATGTATGTCTGCACCTTTCAGTAGAGCTTTTCTACATCTTTTTGAAGGAGGGAAGGAGGAAGACCGGATATAACATCCCCAAACTGAAAGGAAAAGGAAAAAAAAAAAAAAAAGGGCCAGACTCATAGCTCCTTCCCTAAGCTTTAAAACCCGAGGCTACTGCCAGGTCATGTCTGAACCCAGATCTCTTGCCCCTAAGGAACTATGGTGCTGAATCCCTGCCTAAAACAGTAGCAGGCAGGCAAGAATAAAAACCAAAGCAAGCTGACAGCTCAGCTGGGACACAGAGGAACTGCTCTGCCAGAGAGGGAAATCAAAGAGACAGACAGCTATAACATCTTCCTTATACACTACTTCTAGATTAGAAAACCTGCACTAATGAGATCATGGGTACACAAGCATTTGCATTTCTTTTGAACACCATTTAGCTGCTTAAATGCATTCTGCAAAGCTGTTAGCTTTGCACATAGCTTTTATTTATAGGGCAAAATTGATTTAAGCAGAAATTAATTAAATATAATTGTGCCTGCACTAAGGGTATGAACAAATATGATGCAGACACTTCTGGTCCGGGACTGAGAGTTTCCAAATGACAGAGCCGATGGCAGCCCCCGTGACTAGGCTTCTCATCTGGATGCGCTGGGAGAAGGGAAACCAGCATGCCAAGTCCCACCGAGCTTGTTAAAAAGGCAAAAGATGATTAAAAATTAACAGGAAAAGTTTGTTATGAGCCGCGCATCCCTGCGTTTCTCAGCTCCTGCCTGGGTACTCAGCCAAGGCCCCCTCCAAGCACCCACAGCTGCTGTATTGCAGCCCAGGTCCATGTGGGTCATCCAGTTTAGCTGTTTCATCAGCCCTTGCTGATGTTCCTTCAGCGCTTTTCCCTTTGCTTAGGACTTCCTTAGGAGCCAGCTTTCATATCTGCCAGGAAATCACAGGCTGCACTGTAAAATGTGGCACATTTCCTTGGCATGTCCAAGTCAATGGCAAGACCTTTTCCTTTCTATTTGTGAGATGAATCATATAAAATTACCAAACTCCTGAAATCTAAAGTTGCATGTTTAATCTATGTATTAGAAAACATCTAACTAAAAGGGACTGGTACTGATTCTCTGAGACTGTCACGAACAGACATCAAGCTCACCTGAAACAAAGCCACCTTTCCTTAGTGCCAAACTATAGACACAGGGAGTCTACAGACACCTAGTTTGAAAACATGATTGCACAAGGCAGGTGTTCTGCCACTCTATCTTCTACTACTCCAATTTTCCAAGGAAGCTGGACTTGATTTCCAAGGAGAAAAGACACTGGGCACCTCTCAGGGATCAGCACCTGCAGGAATTTACACTTTCATTATTCCTCTTCAGTTCAGTCAACCAAAAGTCACATCCAGGGAGAGAGGACAGAGTAGCCCCTGAAAAGAAGCCACCATCCAAATTAAAACACTTTTAATTAAAGCTGAGGAACAGGCAGGGCCCTGGAACAACGTTATATTGGCTGGAGCCAATGCTATTGATGTCCATACTGGAAACAGAAGTGCCAAAGTCTCCCACAGCCACCCCCATTTCACATGGGCTCTGCTCATGCAGCTACCAAGAGCTCATTTGTAAGGGATCCTCCTCCATCATGCCCCTCTCAGAGACCAGGAAGAGCATGCAGGAGACTCCATGGCCTCATCCTCCTACCAGGTCCTGTAACATTGCTGTGGATCTGCAGGGCAAGGGCTGCCAGCCAGACCAGTGGTGCTGGACAGTGCAGCAGATCCTGTGGGATGCACAAGGATGCACACCAGGACGCCAACCACAAGGCTGTGGAGGGCCTTGAAGTTGAGTAGAAAACCAAACATCACTAGAGAAGGCAGGGAAGAATTTTGGTTACAGGATTTGGCAGCTGTAGGTTGTCTCTTCTGCTCAGCGCACCTGAGCCCTCACTATTCACACAGCAGTAAAATGCTCACAGCCCAGGGATTATCTCAGGATTTCAGTTCCCCCAGCACTCAGAGAAGCGGTGGCTGCTGCTGCCCAGAAAGGCAGCGCAAGGTGCACGCCGTGACGCACAGAGCCCAGTTCCAGCGGCTGGTGGCACTGCGCAGGAACACGCCTGGCCTCATGGTGCAGCTGTGCCCTGGCGTGGCTTTCCTCCTCAGAGCCGAATCGACAGTGACAGTGGGGTCTCGAGACTCCTGACGGGTGCCTAATGTGCTTGACAGAAACGCAGCACAGCTCCCTGTGCTCTGCCACGGCAGGCATTCGTGCACGGGAGAGCGTTCAGCCGTGGCAAGCAAGACTGACAGAGCAAGGCTGGCCAGCCTCCCTGCTCCTGGGTGTAGGCATTTCGGCAAAGGACGTCCCCATGCCCTGCTCTTGTCCCCTGTCTATGTTGATCTGTAGTACTGGGTTGACTCATCTGCTTTCTTAGCATTGCTGCCCTCTCAAAGCTCCTGCAGTGCAGGAGCAGATATGTCCAAGGGATGCTGGCAGACTGGGTAATAGGATGATCAAGGCAGCAAAAAATTACTTTGATCTCGAATGTCACCAACTTTGTTGCATCCAGGATCTATAAATGCTGCTGAGAGCCCTTTCTTTGCAGGTGAGCTCTTGGCTTTTTTTTTTTTTTTTTAAGATTATCCCCAGATAATCAAAGACAAAGTAAAGTGCCACGCCTCAGGAGAAACCAGAGACCAGGCCTTCATCCCTCAGCCTGCACCTTCCTCTACAGACCCAGGAGAGGAATCTCCACTTCCCTTGCATGAAGGCTTTGGGATTCTACTCCCACAGCTGTGGAAAAGCAAGTCTGGGGCCCTGAAAAGATGAGCTGTACCTTCAGACCCATGAAGGGTCTCCGTTTCACCTCTCCTTAAGCCACGTCTACCCCTGCTTCTGGACCAGGGGCTTCCTCCGCCTGAGGCACACATCCCAACCATGGTCCTGGGAGCAGGTACCGCCTAGCAGGCACCCAGATCCAGGTTTTCCAGCCACAAGTATCTGAGCAATCACAAAGCTACTGTCACTTTCAGAGCCGTAAACACTGCAGAGCAGCATAAAGACATCTACAACTGCCAGCAAATAGCCAAAGGCTGAAAAGTTGAACTATCTGCAGCTCTTCTCCATCACTGAGAGACACACACCTCCCAGCAGCAAAACACCAGCACTGGGCAGACAATACAGGGCAGCTTTGATGTCCCAGGAGGCATCCCTGCCATTGGGCACCTTGCTCCCCAAACTCCTTGCTGAGCTACCTTGTCTCCTCTGCACCAACTCATCTGCACAGTCCTGTAAAAGCCCCCTCCTGTCCAGGGAAGCGACATCAAGAAATGATGAACAGTGACCTTTGCCCAACTGAGGGGAAAAAATAAAGTAGCATCCTATTTTGTTGGAGTCCTGGGCCACCCCCAAGCCCTGCCAGCATGGCCAACCCCTGCTGCCCATTGGCACAGCTGCAGCCCTGGTATCAGCCCAATCCCTCAGCTCTGAGGCTGGGCTCTCGAGCACAGGAACAAAAAGACATCTCAGGACTCAAAAGAGCTCTGCTGAAAGTATAAACCAAAGCAAAATAACAGCTTGCTGAACTGGTCCCACTGCCTTTCCCACTGGCAGTGTAACACCTGATGCCCGTAGGGCTTCTGGTGGATACTGCTGTGATCTGGACATTGCCTCATGAGAAATCAGTGTCCTTTGGTGGAATACAGAGATACATGGAGAAAGGACATGAGAAATTTTCTGTAGGCCTATTGTGGTCACAACTGAGAGTTCTCTGGACTCCTGTGGTTTTTTCAGGAGGTGAAATGGGCTGCATAGCAAATTTGTTTTCCCTGACCTCATGTAACTGTTCACACTTTATCACAGGGAGCAGAAAACATGAATAAAAGAACATGAAGAATTGTGAGCTCAGTAGAAACAATTTAATTACGGCTCTGAACTCATTCTTGCACAGGAATTTTAAGTCAGGGTTGAATTTGGCCCAGCAAGCTACATGAAGTTGGTAGTCAGCATAAACCTTCTTACTCTTCAATGAGGGGCAAAGGATGAGGATTTATTTGCACACTACTACTTCTTTCTGAATGTTTCATGCGCAGGTCTGAGAACACTATATTCCTTCAGACAGTCAGAACCAGGTTTGCTTCTTGTAGCTCTACAGCTAGGAGGAAATTCTGGCTGTGGCTCGTGCCATGGCCATCAACCAGGCCACCCTGACATCCTTCCCAGGGAGCTTTCCCTTTAGCAGAGGGATAATGCCCACGCTCTTTTAAACTGTTGATCTACTTGTGTGCAGTCACACATTGTACACACAACTGCTCTAACTGCCAGGATTCAGGATGCTTTTTACCTGACATTTTGCCTCTGAAATGTTTGTCTCGCTGCGGTGCACACTGGGGAAACAAGCAGCACCTCTCCAGCCACGACCTGGAGTCCCCCAGGTGCCTGTCCTGCAGTCCTGCCATGTGAGCAGAAGGTCTCTGGGCTATATTGCCATTAAAAAAAAAAAAAAAAGAAAAAAGAAAAAAAAAGCTATGTTAAAGCAGATTATTCCATTCTCAGCAGATCTTGAAAGAAACAGAAACCGTTCCTGACAAGGACAGCAGTGGACACGTAGGCTAGAGAGGGTTTTCTGGCAGGCTTTTAGATGCGTTTAATCAGGTGAAATATCCTTCTACTTTTTTTGCTTTTGTTTTAATTTTCATTGCTTACAGATGTAAAGATTGACTTGAGAAATAAAAAGCTGAGGCTGGGATAGCCCTAGAAGCAGCTCCAAAATACCACATGAGCTAAGTGCATTTCAGTGCATTTCCAAGGGAGATGCATATCTGTTCTTTACAGCAGACACCTCTTTTGAAAAACACATGCAAGTTCAGGCTGGGAAGAGCATGTTTGAGAATTAAAAGCCTTTTTTTTCCCCTCAAATCTTTAAGGGTAAGAGGGTGTGGAGTTTTTTAAGTCAGTCATGGCTACAGTCAAGTTCAGGCATTTTTTTTTCCTCCCTGTTCGATAGGTAGAGATGTGGCAAAGCAAAATGGGTTAAATTTTCTCATTCAATAAATACCTTGAAGCTGACAGAGCTATGCCAAGAGAGAAATTAGATCCATGTCCCTCTCATTAGGCTGCTAGCGGATACCAAGAAACGGGCATTGTAGAGCAAGCTGCATCTGACAGAGGCATGCATAACAGAAAGCTGTTGAGTTGCAAGCCAAAAGATCCTGCGGTCTGTCAAAATGTGACAGGACTACAGGAGGGCACCGGGTCAATTAGGATGCTTGTAGGTCAAGATAGCTGAGCACAACCCAGCCGAGCAGGGGAGGCTCTGGTAAATGTGCCTCGTGCTCCAGGAGGGAAGACAGTAGTGCTGCTTCAGCAGCACTGCTCCCGGGTTTATTGAGTGTGGTGATTACAACAGGCTGTCATTAGGGCAGTAAAGTTTAAAAAAAAAAAAAAAGCAAGAGAAAGAAAAGAGTAGAGAAGTGAGCCACACCTATGACAGGAAGCATTTAAAAAATGCACGCTTCTCTCACATTCATACGTGCAGGTCAGATATGCATGAGTTGTCTCTTTCTTATCTTCAGCACAGTTTGTAAAGAAAAGAAAGGAATCCCAGCTCAGTGTAGAAGTCCTCCTTGTGGCTTTGGGCTTGATTTGGGTGTTTGTCTTTCTTTCTGTTTTTTTTACCTCCCCGTTCAGCTGGGTTTGGCTGTGCTTGCTTGTGCAAAGGGAACAGAGGGGGGTGCTGCTGCTGAAACCGGGAGTTGGCACAGCAGGGTCCTGCCGAAACAAGCCGCCTGCTTTGTCCAGCTACAAAGGGGGTGCCGGCACGAGTGGGATGTGAGCCATGCGAAGGAGGGTCACCTCACCCAGCGCCGTGCAAACACCACCGCAGAGCACGGGGAGGCCGCCCGAACCCTGTCGGTGCTGTGCCCTGGGTGGGCAGCAGAAGGTGGCGCAGGGAACAGAGGTGTCTGTGGGTGCTGTAAGCGCATCTCAGGAAGGAGACAGCACCTTGCAGCCGCTAAGAGGTGATGCGTTCCTGGTGCTGTCAGCTGGATGTGCCACACCAGGGGAAAAAGCAACCCTAGGTTTTAATAAACAGGTAGACTTACAAGAGTTTGAAATACTCATTAAAGCCTGCTGGAAATCAAGCAGGTGCTGTGAAAGCACGAAAAATCCAGTTTAAATTTGAGACGGACCTTGACCGTTCTTTGTGTCATTTACTCTTCCAAAAAGAGACAGCTACTGAGTCTATTCGCACAGACGCTGCTGAAGTCAGTCCTGCGGAAGCAAACACAAAGACCTTTGTCTAGCAAGCCCCTGTATTTTCCTGTGGGATAGGGCAGCCAGGCCAGCACCGCTCCGAGGGCTGGAAGCGTGAGCTGCGCGGCACGGCTACAGGAGCGGCGCTGAGCCTTCCACCAGCGCCGAGCTGCCTCCGCACGCTGTAAGGGCAACCACCCTTCATCTCCAGCCTGCTTCTGAAATGTTTCACAGACATTGAGGCAAAACCAAAACCCAGAGAAACACTTGTGATGTGAAAAACGAATTACTCAGCAACGACCCGAACTTCCTAGAGATCACCCCGGGCTGCACCGAGCGCACCACGCTCGGCCCCGTGCCGAAGCCCTTTCAGCAGCCTGGCCGGGGCAGCCGGCGGAGCG
>NW_008630981.1:0-845 GCF_000691845.1 Merops nubicus | reverse complement strand
TGGAGCTCCTCAAGACCCTCAGGAGACTCCAGAAAGTTCTCCCAGACTCTTCAAAAACCCACTACAACCCCACAAACACCCCTTGGAGCTCCTCAAAACCCCCCCTAGACCCAAAAAGGTTCCTCCAAACTCTTCAAAACCCCAATACAACCCAACAAACACCCCTTGGAGCTCCTCAAAACCCCCCCTAGACCCAAAAAGGTTCCTCCAAACTCTTCAAAACCCCAATACAACCCAACAAACACCCCTTGGAGCTCCTCAAAACCCCCCCTAGACCCAAAAAGGTTCCTCCAAACTCTTCAAAACCCCAATACAACCCAACAAACACCCCTTGGAGCTCCTCAAAACCCCCCCTAGACCCAAAAAGGTTCCTCCAAACTCTTCAAAACCCCAATACAACCCAACAAACACCCCTTGGAGCTCCTCAAAACCCCCCCTAGACCCAAAAAGGTTCCTCCAAACTCTTCAAAACCCCAATACAACCCAACAAACACCCCTTGGAGCTCCTCAAAACCCCCCCTAGACCCAAAAAGGTTCCTCCAAACTCTTCAAAACCCCAATTCCCTCCAAACCACTCAAAACCCCAATACAACCCAACGAACACCCCCTGGATCTCCTCCAACCCCCCTCCAAACCCACCAACACCCTTCACACCTCCTCCAAACCCCCTCCTAGACCCTCCTAGACCCTTTCCCACCCCCTCCCTGGGGGACCCACGCGCTCCAGGAAGACGTCTCTCTTGGTGAACTTCCTGACGGCGGTGAGGGTGTCCTGGACGATGCCCATGACGGGGCGGTTGGACTGGGGGGTGACGATCATCCTGGGCACCATGGCGAGCTCCTGGA
>NW_008630980.1:4296-4707 GCF_000691845.1 Merops nubicus | reverse complement strand
AAGCTGCAGAAGCAGCGCAGCACCATCGTCAAGAACAGCCGCAACCCCATCTTCAATGAGGACTTCTTCTTCGACGGGCTGGGCCCCGGCCATGCCAGGAAGATGTCCCTGAAGCTCAAGGTGGTCAACAAGGGCAGCAGCCTTAAGCGGGACACGCTGCTGGGGGAGAAGGAGCTGCCGCTCACCACCCTCCTGTCCTGCCTGTAGCTGCGGAGGGAGATGCCTGCCTGTGGGGCTGGGGCGAGGTGGGGGCTGGCCCTGTCCCCCAGCCCTCCTGCAGGAGGGTTTGGAAAGGCCTCTCAGAGGAGGGCCGGGGCCGTGGCAGAGCGCGGTGGTCCCCGGGGGTGGCTCTGCCAGCACCAGCCCTCCTGTGGCAGGGGGGGGGGGGGGACGCGCACGCGGACTATCCCT
>NW_008630980.1:0-4233 GCF_000691845.1 Merops nubicus | reverse complement strand
CCCCATCTCCACCGGGAAGGATGGATGTCACCTGCTGGCCTCTTCCCTTCCTGGTGCCCGTGGTCTCCATCTGGCCAGCACAAAGGTTGGAGGTGGGTAGATCTCTGTAGCATACTTACTGCCACCTCTCTCAAAGCCCCAGCTCCTGGAGTCAGGTGATAGCATTGATCTCAGCTTTAATTTAAAACACCAGTTTCTAGTCTTGGGAACTGCAGAGAAAATACTGCAGAGGTGACCCAAGAGTGGGCCAAGGGAGGTGACTCTGGGGGATGAGTCAGGTTTGTGGGTTTTGAGCCTTTCCTGGACTCCTCTCAGCCCTGTGGGGCTGCACAGATGTGCAAGCCAGCTTATTTCTATGTGCGCAGCCTCCCCTTGCTGCTCACCCCAGCAGTGTCCCCTGCTCTGAGCCCTGGCAGGGAACTGCTCACAGAGCTTCGGGGGCTTTGGGTTTGCCCAAATCCAGGAGGCTGCCTGTGCCTGTCCCCTGCCCGCAGGAGGGAGATGCTGTGGGCTGGCACTGGCACCCCTCACCGGCACTCAGCTGGTCCCAGGCAGTCCCCAGCAGCTGTGCTTGCTGACAGAAGCTGGGGTGGCAGGAGTGGCCCTCCCTGAGTGGTGGTCTGGCTGACACCAGGACATGCCCAAGTGCCACTGGACAGGGGAACAGGGTGAGGCTCCCCCACCCTCTGCCCTCCCTTGCCCACAGGGGCTCGGGGGCTTGTGAGCAGCTATACCCACCAGCTGGGAGGGATGTGTCCCTTGGGGTCATGAAGCTCCTGTGCCCCGTGGGACCCTCTCCCCAAAGTGACTAGCCTGTCTCTGCAGCTTCCCTTTGGGGTGCAGTGGGATGCTCCCACCCCTTCTGGTCTCTCCTCGCCATCCTGGTCAGCTGGCTGGAGGCACCGGGAGTGGGGGAAATGCCGCCCGGGGCACTTCTGTGGGCAGATAGGCCAGATGCCTTGTTGTTGTTTGGTGTGGTGTTGCCCATTGCATCGGGCTCTGCATGTTTCTGGAAGGGAGCAGAATTCTCAGTGCTCCCACCCCTGCCTGTTGCAGCACGCGTGGACACACGCACACGCGTGTCCCTCTGTGTTCACCTCTGTCGGTGGCAGTTAATGTTCCTTCCTTGTCCTTTGCAGCAGATGGCAGATTTCAGTGTTGGCTATTTTTATCTGAGGCTGATCTTTCCCAGCGTGTTTTACTTCTGTCTGTAAATATGTTTCAGGTACGTGAGGCATGGTTCTGACAGCGCCGTGTTTGCATGTCGGGGGGGATTTGGGGTGATCGTGGCTGTTTGTCGAGCTTGTGGCTGAAAACAAACTGCAGGATGTAAGGAGCAGACACATCCCTCCTTCACGGGGGGTTTCCCACCTGAGGCTTCCCATTGCTCCCCCAGGAGCTGGCGTGGGGGACACTCCTCGGTCCCCGAGTGCCCAGGCTCACCTGGATGGTGGGGTGGGGAGGTGGACCACGTCCCTGGGCTGGGGGTGAACATCCTGCCCCTGCGCAGCCCCAGGGCAGGAAAGGGACCTTGCCCGGCAGCCCCGTGCATCCCTCACCAGTGCCCTGCAGCCCCTGAGAGGCTGTGTCAGCAAGGGGCTTGTGGGATAAGGCACTGCTGGGGGTGCAGGGACCCATCAGGCTGCAGGGGGAGGGGGAACAGGAACTGGGCAAAGATTTTGGTGCTCTGAGAGGGTTGTAAGGTGACATACTCCCCCCCCTGCCCGGACAGAGCTGTTGTGCCTTTGGGTTTGGGGAAGGGGGTGCTGAGGTCAGGATCTTCGGCTGGACCTTGGGTTGAGGCTGGCCCTGGGGGGAGACCCAAAGGCCTGGGGTCTTGTGCTGTGCCTGCATCCCCCCAGCCTGTCTCAGGGCTGCCTGGCTGAAGCCAAGCGCCATGTGGCCACCTACTGAGCCCTGGGACGTCTGCTGTGAGCCCCTCTCCCATGATGGGTGGGCAGTATGGGAGCCAGGACAGTGGCCTGGCTGAGTCTTTCTTCCCTGTAGCTCTTTTCTACTGTTCCTGCTTTGATATTTCTGTGGCTGGACTTAATGATGCATTTTTGGAGTGAAAAAAAATATATTAATACCTGAATGGAATTGTTGTTTACAGATGACTTCCCCTTTTTAGTGCAATAAAGTCATTTCTAAAACAGATGCAGGTGGTGCCCTGGCTCCTGGTTTCCCAGAGTTTTCCCCCTGCTCTTCATTGCCTTGGCTGTAGCTTACCCCTGGCCTCGTTACCTTCCCTGTGCCATGGAGGGGGGAGGAGAGCTGGGACCCTGGGACTGCCCTGCTACTGTTGAGCAG
Organism: Merops nubicus; assembly: GCF_000691845.1. Taxonomy (NCBI): domain Eukaryota; kingdom Metazoa; phylum Chordata; class Aves; order Coraciiformes; family Meropidae; genus Merops; species Merops nubicus. Next base: position 1,923 of record NW_008630980.1, on the reverse strand, counting down.
CAACTGTTCTCCCGGGAGGTGCTGTCTGTTCCCAACAGCCTCGCAGGAGCTCTAAGCCCTTCAGAAGCTGCTTTGGAAGCACAGTCCCCTTGTGCCAACCAGCCACAGGGTGAGGTGGGAGCCAGTCTCCCGGGGATATGGGGAAAGGGGCTGTTTCTGCTCAGGGGGGACCTGGGGCCATCCTGGCTGGAGCAGAGCTGAGCTGAGGCACCGTCTGCGTGGGGATGTGAGACTTTCCCACACGAGTCCTTCCTCCTCCTTGCCAGCTCCCCCAGGCTGGCCCCTGAGCTGCTCCTTGGCTGTGCCGGTGATTAAGGCTGTGACGATGTTTTTGTGCTCCCCGTCAGCAGCGTGGGCTGGAGTGCTGCCCTCGCAGGGGCTGGGTGCCCAGCACCCCCAGCACCTCAGCACCTCAGCCCTGGGGCTGCTCTCGCAGGGGGCTCTGAGCTCCAGGAGACCCTCGGGGGCTCTTTAGGGCACAGATGAGCCCTGGCCCCATGGCAGCACAGGGGTAGAAGCCCTCCCTGCTGTTCTCCAAGGTTCGTGGCTCCTTCCTTCGCAACATCCTGGCACCTCGGGCTGGCTCCTGCACAGCAGGAGCCCTGGCAGCATCTGGGTGTGAAAACAAACCCGAGGGTTTCTGCCCAGCTGTGCCCCCACCACAGCACTGCCAGGACGTCCCCTCCATGTGCTCCGTGGCATGAATGGTGTGGATGTCAGATGATCTGCTTTTGGGGTGTCCCCTGGATTGTTTCCCTCCCTTGCCCAGCTGTCAGCATGCAGCAGATCACCCTGTTTTTTTTGGTTTTTTTTGTTTTTTTCCCCACCTTCCATTTCCAAATCTACTTTGAACCAGACACCACTGAAGAAAAGAGGGAGGTTTGTCTCTTACTTAAATGCCATTCTTCTTATTTCCACCATTCTAATAATTTGTCATTTTTGGCAGAAATAAAGGCTGGGAGCACTAAACAGATCCGCCCTCTCTCCGCCTGCGCCCACAGGGGCAAGGAAAGCGGCATGGCAAGAGCTTGGCAGGTGCCAATAATTTAAGTAGTGCTTTTTCTAGGGGTGTAAAGCTACATCAGTTAGCAATAAAATGAGGCTGATTAAGTTAGTCTGAACTAGAGTGGATGGGGTCAGCCTGAACACATGAAAAATCCCTGGAAAGTGTTCAACAGTCAGAGCACTGGAAGACGTCAAGGGGTGGAGAGGGGCGTCTTGTGGGAGAAGATTTAACTCTGAATTTGTAATCGAGTCATTGTGGGAAGGAGATGTGGCTGCTGCTCTGCACCCCGGGCTGGGGTCAGGCTGAGATCAGCCTTGGAACTGGAAGATGTTGTGTGGGAGTGGCTGGAGGGGAGCAGGGATACGTCCCCTCTCCAAGTGCAGCCCCTCAGGATGGAGTATGCCCAGGTCAGCCGATCCCAAGGGCGGCTCTGCCGTCGTGCTGATGCCCGTGCCAAGAGATACTCGAGCCCTGGCAGCTTTCCCCTGCATGGGATTTTCTCTGGGCGGGGGTCCCCCAGGCTGCTGCAGCCATATGGGAAGATGGCATCATGCACGTCTGGGCAGCAGGATCCATGCAGGAAAATGAGGCAGAGCGGGGAGAGGGGGGGGGGGGGGGGGGGGTGGGGGGGGAGCCGCTGGCAGCTGCCGCCTGCTTTACCCTGATCTCCAGAGCAAGATTCACCTGGGCGAGACACGCACACAGACCTTGGCTATTTTTAGTCCCTTGTTCCCACAATGCGAGGACTCAACTTCTGAGAAAATTGCCTGGAGCTCGTTTAGCTGCATATGTGATGGCTGGTGAGAGAGGGAGAGGGCAAATGAGGGGCTCGATCTCATTCGGGTGGTGTGGCAGGGACAGGGCTCCCTGGGAGGTTTTCCCAGGGAGGAGGCCAGCGGGGCTGTCCCTGCGGGAGG
>NW_008630979.1:5396-6811 GCF_000691845.1 Merops nubicus | reverse complement strand
CTCTCTGCACCCCTGCTCTCATACCCCCTCAGTATTGTCCTTCACCCCTCCTGCACCCCCAATGTGCCCCTGAGCACCCCACATCCTTCCGCTTCTCCGGCCACCCAGTGTCCCTCAAACACCCAGTAGCCTGTCACCCCCCTGTCACCACCCCCAGACCCTCTGTAAGCACCCCGTCCTCCATCACCAGCCCCAGTTCCCTGCATCCCTTGCACCTCTCCTGCACCCTCTAAGCAGGCAGTGTCCCCCTTTCCTAGCCTGCTGCCCCTTACACCAGTATCCTGCCTTCCCTGCCTGCACTGCCCCTCCATCCTGCTGGACCTCTAGCCGCTGGCTATCCCCAAATGCCATGTGCCCCTGCCCTAGACACCCTTCTTCCCCCTTAACCCCTTTGCCCACCTTGTTGCCCCTCTTTCCTCCCTGCTAGCCCTCCATGCTCCAGCTAGATCTTCCCTAGATCTCACCCCATGCCTGGGCATCACAGCTTGTCCTCGCACCGTGTTTGGTACAGGAATATGTGCTCTGAGGGAAGAATGAAAGGATGGCTTTGGGGGCACACCAATCCTGTCCCCGTACCAAAGTCGGGGGGACTTCTCCCATAGTGACAGCGTCCCAGCAGTCACACCAGGGAGACCTTTGAGCCGTCCTACTTCGGTTTCTGTGACGACTGAGCTTGCCGGCGGACTTTGGAGGGGCCAGTGGGTGATTAACCATCTTGCCACTCTTCCTCCAGAGCTTTCCAGCTCCAGTCTCTGACATGGCACCTGGGAAGCCTGGGAAGAGCACAGGGGCCTCGGAGGACCCCTCAGTTACACTTTTCCGGGAGTACCTGAGGATTGACACTGTCCACCCCGAACCTGACTACGGTGAGGATGGGGAGCACGGGATGGGGAGCCATGCGGGGAGCCAGCAAGGAGGCTTTGTAGCTCCAGGTGCCCAAGCCCTGTGCCAGGGCTGTTTTGATCATCAGGGAGCAAACACCTTTGTGCCTTGTCTCTGCTGGTGCCTTTGGCTGGGGCAAGGATGTCTTGAGTGCATCCAGAGCTGCTGTTGGCTTCCCCCAGCTCCAGGGTTCCCGCTTTCCATGCTGCCCTGGCTCTGGGATGGGTTGCTTGTGGTAACCCTGTCTAGATCTTCTGTAATGTTTCCATCCTGCCACTGAAATACATTGAGATGTTTTTTATAAGTGAGGAGCTCACAAAACTACAGAGGAACGGTGTTTGTTTTTTTTTTTTTTTTCTTCATGTTGCCCTAGTCCTCACCCCAAAGGGACAGTGAGGATCCACTCCTGTCCCCGCTCCTTGCCACCTCTTGTGCTCAGGGCCTCCATCACCTGTTCTCTCTGGTCACCACTTTCCTCGGTCTGGGAAACTCAGAGAGCCTTGGGGTCCCCAGGGGTCTGCAATGAGAGGGGA
>NW_008630979.1:1250-5365 GCF_000691845.1 Merops nubicus | reverse complement strand
CTCATGGCTTTCCTGCTCTTCCCCAGATGCAGCCATCCAGTTTCTGGAGCGTGTTGGGACTGACCTGGGCTTGGCCTGCCAGAAAGTGGAGGTGAGCATGGTAAAGAGCAGCCCTCCTTCTGTCCGTCCATCCGTCCATCCATCCCTCCCTCCCCAGGTCCTTAGTGACCAGGCTGTTGCCCTGCCCACCGAGCCGGAGCTGGGCAGGAGTGGATCCCCTCTGCTAGTAATCCTCTGCTGACCTGAGCCCTTCCTTAAGCATGTATTCTGTCTGGTCCCTGCTGACCTTTGCAGCTGCCTGTGCTATGAATAGCTGGGGACCTGGCAGGGTCACGTTGGCTAGAGATGTCCCTCCTGCTGGGCACTGGCTGTGCCAGGGGACTCCTGGGCACCGGGAGAAGGTGCTGGGCTTGTATCCTCTCCTCCATCTGAGCTGCAGCCAGGTCTTGCACCAGCTCCCAGGGTCCACCTGGTTCTGGGGAGTACAGGCATGCCTGCTCCTGCTGCCTGCCCTCTCCCAGAGCAGAAAGAGATGTCCTGCTGGGTGGCATCAACAAACTTTTCCCTGGCTGATGCTTTTTGGCTCCAGATGCTGGTCCCAGCCCCTCTGCCTCCAGCTGGGACCCTGGTGACGTCCTGCCCTCACCCCACAGGTGTGCCAGGGACGTGTGGTGCTGATCCTGACCTGGCAAGGCACGAACCCCCGCCTGCGCTCCGTCCTCCTCAACTCCCACACTGACGTCGTGCCCGTCTTCGAGGTGCTGGGGCAGGGCAAGGGGTGGGATGGGCACAGAGGGGAGGGCCGGGGGTGGCAGGCCAAGGGAAGCTGGTGCCCACCCTGCCCCTCTGCCATCCCAGCCACTGTTCCCTGGCAGGAGCACTGGACCTACCCACCCTTCGAGGCTGTCAAGGACTCGCAAGGCAACATCTATGCCCGGGGTACCCAGGACATGAAGTGTGTCTCCATCCAGTGAGTGGAGGGCTCTGCACCCACTGGGTGGGCATGGTGACGGGGATCCCTCTGAGTGATGCAGGACAGGATGCCACCGTTACCAGGGTCCCAGGGGCTGAGGGTACCACCACTTGACCCTCCCTGGAGTGGCTCAGAGCACACCAGCCTCTCTCCTCTGTGATGCCTGGGGAACACCTTCCCCCCACAGGTACCTCGAGGCCATACGGAGGCTAAAGGCAGAAGGAAAGTGTTTTGCCCGAACCATCCACCTCACGTTTGTGCCTGGTGAGTCCCCGGGGTGTTTCCTCTCTTGGGGACAGGAGGGACTGGCAGCTGAGTGACGCTCTGGAGTTCCCCGTGATGTAGCAGCTGGGCAGCCCTCTGCCAGCCTCTCCAGATTTTGAGCTACCCTGGCTCAAGGCTGGAGGGTTTTCTGTGTCTGAGGACACTGGGTGCACTGGTGGCACCCAGGCTAGTGTGGAAGGGGGGCCAGGGGGTGGTGAGCCAGGGGTTGCCCTGGTTCCTTCCTCCATGCCAGGCTCTTCCCTGCAGATGAGGAGGTGGGCGGACACAAGGGCATGGAGATATTTGTGCAGCGCCCCGAGTTCAGAGCGCTCAACGTGGGCTTTGCCCTGGATGAGGGTGAGTGGTGGCAGGGTGATCGTGGGGACGTGTCTCCTCTTGGCACGCACCCTTCTGCCTGTTGGCATCACCCCCCAGGCACCAGCACTGGGCAGAGCTTCCAGGGACCCCCTCTGGGGGCTCCTTCCTCTGAGCAGTGACCCACACGGTGCCAGCCTGGAGGGGATGTGCTGCCAGGGCAGAGCAGAGTGGGGCATGTCATGGCAGCCCCATACACTGCTGACCCCCCATCTCTGCCCACTGTAGGCCTGGCCAGCCCGTCTGACACCTTCAGTGTCTTCTACGGCGAGAAGAGCCCATGGTGTGAGTAACTGTGTGCCCACCGCCCCATCCTGAGCTCTGCCAGGCATGGGGCCACTGGTGCCACCCTGGGCTTTCTCCTCAATCCCTCCTGCTCCCCCCACTGCTGCAGGGATAAAGGTGAAGTGTGTGGGTAGCCCGGGGCATGGGTCCCGCTTCATCAGCAACACGGCAGCCGAGAAGATAGTAAGAGGGGAGGAGGGGGCACACCCTGCGCCCCTCCCCTGCCCTGCGGCTGCTGGGCGCCTGCCCGCAGGGCTGGTCCTCACCCGCGCCCTTCCCTCCCCAGCACAAAGTCATCACCTCCTTCCTGGCCTTCAGGGAGAGCGAGAAGCAGAGGTAGGAGATGGGTGACAGGATGGCTGTGGCTTCAGGTCGGTCCATGGAGGGGGTCCTGGGGATCCCGAGGAGGCTCTGCTCTGGTGCCGCCACCCTGTGCCTCAGTTTCCCTGCCTGGGGGTGGTGGTGGGGTGGGGGATCGCTTCCCCTCTTCCCCAGCTGGTGGAAGGTGACTTTCCCTTGTGCCCCCCGAGGCTCAAGTCCGACGCAAGCCTGACCCTAGGGGATGTCACCTCGCTCAACCTGACCATGCTGGAGGGTGGCGTCTCCTTCAACGTGGTGCCCTCTGAGATGGTGGCTGGCTTCGACATCCGCATACCACCCACCGTGGACCTGAAGGTGGGCACCGTTCCAGCCCCACGCAGGAGGGGAGTGGGTTATGGGGTGCCCTGCTCACACCCTTCCTCTGGTCTCCACTGCAGGCCTTTGAGGAGCAGGTGGCCGCGTGGTGCCGTGGTGCCGGGGATGGTGTCACCTATGAGTTCCATCAGGTGAGGGGGCTTGGCCACCTGGGTGCATCTCACCAGTCTATTCCCCGCCCTGTGCCCACCATACTGCCCCTCATCTGCCCTCTCCCTCCCCCAGAAATGCATGGACCAACACATCACCTCCACCGACGAGTCAGACCCATGGTGGAAAGCCTTCAGTGGGGTCTGCAGGGACATGTAGGTAGTGTCCCCAGGAAGGGGACATCCTCTGGTGGGAGCTGGGGGATGCCTGGGGTCTCTGGGGTCATGCCCTGGAAAGGGAAGGGACTGAGTGTCCTGCAGGGCTGAGGGACCTTCGTGGCATGGTCTCTTTGCGCACAGGGTGGCAGGGGGGTGGGGACCTGGCTGCCCTGCGCCCCTGCTGATGCAGAATCTTGCTTGTTAGGAAGCTGCAGCTCAAACTTGAGATCTTCCCAGCTGCCACTGACAGCCGCTACATCCGAGCAGTGAGTGTGGTGCCAGCCTGCCCGTGGGTGCCCCCCCAGCAGGGTGAAACCTGCAGCTCCAAGCAGGAGCCGTGCCTGGGCAGAGGGGGGCACGCGGTGCCCATCCCAGCCCCGGCCTCACCCTGTATCCCCCCCTTCCCAGGCAGGACACCCTGCTATTGGCTTCTCACCCATGAACTGCACCCCGGTGCTGCTTCATGACCACAATGAGTTCCTCAATGAGCAAGTCTTCCTGCGGGGCATCGATATCTATGCCCGCCTCCTGCCGGCCCTGGCATCGGTGCCCCCGCTGCCTGCCGAGGGCTGAGCGCTCTCGCGAGGGCTGGGATGTGGGGGTGCCAAGCAGTGGGGTGCAGGGCTTTAAAAAGTGGGCAGAGGGTGGGCACAGCAAATGCCTGCCAGTGTGCCAGGGACCCAGCTGGCACCATGCCATGTTGGCTGTGCTCAGGGCTGGACCAATGGTGATACCTGTGTCCTGGCTTTACCCTCAAAATCTGGGTCCAGGCCACTGCCCTGATGGTCATGTCCCCCTTGCCTGGTTGACAGCAGAGCCTCGTGCCTGGGTGTCTCCTGCCTTTCCTGGTGTCAGTGGTGCCTCCCTGCATGCCCATGCCACTTCCGGCGGCACTGGCCGTGGGGTAAAGGGCTGGCCAGTGCCCCACTCTGCCTGCACCTCGTCCTGCCTCCCTGCCTGCTTGCTGGGGGAGCTGGGGCCAGTGCCCCCGTCCTCCCCTGCAAATCAATAAATCTTGGTAAGCAAGGCCAGGAGCTGGGGGTCTGTCTGTCTGTCTGCGGCACTGCCCGTGGGGTCTTGGGGAGCCCAGGCCCTGTGGATCCCCTCAGCACGGTGGGGTCTGCCTGCGGGGGTGCTCCTCGCTCCCCTGGCGTTGCCAGGCTTGGGGACGGCACCGTGGGCCGGGTCCTGCCCGGGCAGGCTGTGGGGCCACT
>NW_008630979.1:711-1219 GCF_000691845.1 Merops nubicus | reverse complement strand
GCCCCCGGCCCCGGCCCCGCCTCGGGGTGCCGGGGGAGCAGGAGCAGCCGGCGGTGCTGGGGTTCATCCTGCTCCCTCCCTCCCATCAGCTCCTGCGTGGTGCCGCTCCCCAGCCCTCGGCGCTCGGTGGCACGGGTCTGGGCAGGCAGCCTGCGCTTATCTGCCAGCACTGCCCGAGCACCCCACCTCCTCCTGGCCCCTACCCAGCACCCAGGGGTGCTGGAGCTGGCCCAGAGCCATGCTGTGCCACCCACCTCCGTGGTCTTCCCTGGGGAAACCGGGGCCACGCGCCAGCCGAGGGCTCGCTGGGCCAAGTCAGGGTGGTTTTATTTGGCTCGAGGGGGTTGTAGAGCTGCTCCATAATGAAAGGTTGAGGTGAGTGTTTTGCCAATGACCAGGGCCAACAAGAATGATACAGCCAGGAGGAAGATGAACCAATACACAGACTGTATTGTACACAAAAAGGACATTCCATGAATGATTGCTGGGGGTACAAACAAGTCAATCA
>NW_008630979.1:0-301 GCF_000691845.1 Merops nubicus | reverse complement strand
CTGGGGCTCATTTCCCTTCTGGCTCTCCCTGCAGGGCCGGCCGCACCCTGGGGGGAAGCTATAAGGCAAACTCACCACCTCTGTATGAAGGGCTGTGGGCATCACCCATATGTCAACCTTAATTCGGGGCTTGGGGTTCAAAACCCAGCATTTTAGGTGAGTCAGCCCCCCTCAATCCCCTCCCCCCATTTAATTAATAAAGATACTGCAGCCCTTTGGGAAGTTGGGCTACCGAGGCTGCCCCGTGCTGGGCTGGGAGCAGGGATGAGGCCGGTGGCGATGAAGCCCTGCAGGAGAAGCC
>NW_008630978.1:0-823 GCF_000691845.1 Merops nubicus | reverse complement strand
GATGGGGATTTAGTATCCAGGGATGAGAAGCAGGATCCAGAGATGAGGAGCAGGATCCAAGGATGGGGAGTTAGTATCCAGGGATAGGGAGTTAGGGATGGGGAGCAGGATGTAGGGATGGGGATTTAGTATCCAGGGATGAGAAGCAGGATCCAGAGATGAGGAGCAGGATCCAAGGATGGGGAGTTAGTATCCAGGGATAGGGAGTTAGGGATGGGGAGCAGGATGTAGGGATGGGGATTTAGTATCCAGGGATGAGAAGCAGGATCCAGAGATGAGGAGCAGGATCCAAGGATGGGGAGTTAGTATCCAGGGATAGGGAGTTAGGGATGGGGAGCAGGATGTAGGGATGGGGATTTAGTATCCAGGGATGAGAAGCAGGATCCAGAGATGAGGAGCAGGATCCAAGGATGGGGAGTTAGTATCCAGGGATAGGGAGTTAGGGATGGGGAGCAGGATGTAGGGATGGGGATTTAGTATCCAGGGATGAGAAGCAGGATCCAGAGATGAGGAGCAGGATCCAAGGATGGGGAGTTAGTATCCAGGGATAGGGAGTTAGGGATGGGGAGCAGGATGTAGGGATGGGGATTTAGTATCCAGGGATGAGAAGCAGGATCCAGAGATGAGGAGCAGGATCCAGGGATGGGCAGTTAGTATCCAGGGATGAGGAGCAGGATGTAGAGATGGGGTTTAGTACCCAGGGATGGGGAGCAGCAGTGGAGATGGGGCATGGGTCCCCAGGAATGCAGAGGAGGATGCAGGGATGGGGGTGAGGGGAGCAAGTACCCAGGGCCGAGGAGGGGATACCCAGGGCTGAGGAGCA
>NW_008630977.1:0-5576 GCF_000691845.1 Merops nubicus | reverse complement strand
GAGGAGGAGGAAGAGGAAGCAACAGGCTCATGATTGGGTTAAAGGTGGTGCAATGGATAAAACATGGTTTTAGCTTTTTCTAAAATTAAAACTAAGCAACTGAAGATGGAATCCATGAATCTGCTGAGAAGAAACAATGTGGGTTCACTGCACAAAAACTCAAATTGCCCACCACCCCAGTCCAGAGGCAGGGAAACATAGTGACAGAAAGAGGAAAAAAAAAATACAGTCTGAAAAAGGTGAAATATGTCAATATTCCCAGTCTGACCTTATTTACAGAAAGTTTAAAATTTGTACACTTTCCCAACTGACTGGAGCTAACCAGTTGCTTCTGTAAGGACAAAGAGAGCAAGACAGAAAAGCAGTGACACCCAGAAAGACAAAAAAGAGACAAGAGAAGAGAGACAGAGAGAAGATGACACAGACGGGAAGGGGAAGGAGAGAGATGGAGTTAGAGACACACACTCAAGCAACTCCTCTCCCTCCTGCAGCTGCTCCCCTACCACTGTGGGGTCCCCGGGCCAATGCAATAGGTCAGTGAGAGGTTGAAGAGACTCTTCATGCCCAAAGCAACATCTGGAGCTTTCCACCTCCTCTCTGTGCCCTTTCACCTGGTCCTCCCAAGACAGAGAGCAAGGGACCACAAGGCACAACGCTAAGGGTGACCAAGTGTCTCCCCTAGGAGGGGGATGGTGTCGTCTCTTCTACCTCCTTTGGGAACTCTCCTCCCCAGAGCCAGCAGCTGAGCCTGGAGCAGCAGCAGGCGCCTCTCACCTGAAACATCTTGATCATGTCCTCACAGTTGCGCTGCTGTGCCACGTCACACAGCTTGGCAGTGATGTCGATGCGCCGGCAGATGTCCATGTCCACCTTCATGGCCTTCTCCTGGATCTTGGTGTCCAGCTCCGTGATGTTCTGAACCAATGGCACCGCAGAAGGGGGACAAAGGAGGAAAATTAGGCAAGGTGAATGGCAGTCAGAGTCCCAAATTTGCTCACTGCTCCCCTGGACCAACCCTGCCAGACCACCTCTGTGCTGGAAGTGCGCCCCCCAAGGAACTCCTTTTCTATGCAGCCCTTGTGCTCAGACAGGACACTGCTGCTGGTTAGGGACTCACATTACTCATCAGTCCCTTGAAGACAACGAGTTCTGCCTTGAGCTGCTCCACCTTCATGGCCAGCTCCTCCTGGCAGGCTTCAGCCTCCTGGGCTTCCTGGCTCGGACAAAAGGAGACGTGCCAATGAGAACCAGCAAGGGGCAGCTGGGGAGCAGGGGAAGGGGTGGAGAGCAACGCTCACCTCCTGCAGCTCAGTCACCCGGTCCTGAAGCTGGACGCGCATTGTGTACTCCTCTTCCCATCTAGGGACACAAACGTGCTGGTCAGAGCCCACTGGCCTCACGGCTGCCAAAGAGAGAGAAGGGAGCGGCAGGTGCTCGCCCGGCGCTACCCGAGAGGGGGTGACGATGGCACTGGGGCAGGAAGGAGCACGTGCCCAGGAATGCGTGGGCGCTCGTTTCCACACGACAGCAGCTGCCACACACCCGCCAGCCCTCCTGGCCACGAACCCTGCCCCACCACACCCTCCCCTGCCCCCTCTGTGGGCTGGCAAACGGCTGCCTGCCCCGTGACCGGGGGAGCCGGGGACAGCGACCGCAGGCTCCACGCCCTGTGGAGCTGCACACCCTGCCCTGCTGGGGCTGCCCCCCCCTTCTGCCCCCAGCCCCTTGGCCGTGGGTCGCATCAGGTTCAGCTCCAACACCCAGTAACAAGCTGCCAGATAGCACAGAGCTGCCCACGTCGTACTTGCGACTGCATTCGTGTCTCTTCAGTGTTGCTGTTTGGGCTGTCCAGGAGCCCAAAACCCAAGCCAGTACCAAACCACATTGCAGCAGGAGTAGCCACGATGTGTGTCAACACAAAGGGCTGCTCTTCTGCCCATACCAATGCAAAAGGCTGCCCTGCACTGAGCCAAACCTCCCCGGCAAGGGCACAAGTCTCCTTAGCTGTATTGCTGCATAACAGGTCAGATTAAAGAACACTGTTTCATCCTACAAGGAAGCAGGACAGATTGTCTCAGTTGATGCCAGGTTGGCCAGTGGGTACGTTAGGCTCTGCAGCTTTGCAAAAGGCAGAGCTGCAAAGTGCCCAGAATACAGCCTAGCAATTATTATATGCCACTGCATGAGATCATCATCTTAGGCCATGCTGCAGTGTTGGCCCAGTTCAAGATCTGTCGGGAGGCCACCAGGCTATACTGCTCGTCACTAAATAACAGTCCCACAGAGCAGGCAGGCTGGCACACACTGTGCTGTGGCACAGGGCAGGGCTGCTCCATTCTTACCCAGCTCCTGGCTCTTCTGGGAGAGCAAGATTTCTCCGAGAAAGCGGGAATTCTCTGGGAAAGCAACCAGAGCTGGGCCCCTGGTGCTGTGATCTCCAGTTTCTGTTTCATGCTTGCCAGGACTGACACAGACCCTGCGACCCTGCATGGGGATGTGAAAAATCTCTCAACTTGCTTACTCACATCAAGTTTGAAAAATAAATCCTAATGTCTGGGAGACCAGAAAACATACAAGAAGCCCTCACACTTGTTTGTCTTCGGATATGAGGACAAGCCAAGGATGTGGGAGAGTCCTGGCTTACGAATCTCTAAGCTCTTAAGGCCGGCAGTGCTGCTCCTCACTCAAACAAGGACAAAGCCTGTGGTCCTTGTGTTGGCTCTGCCTCACAGACACAGAGAGGGAGTCAAAGGGTGTTTCTATCCCTTTGGGGGAAAAATAAGACAAAGTGAGAGAGAAGGAGAAAGTGAAAAAGTAGAATTGCCCTTATAAGGGAACTGTTCAAACAAGGCCTCCCTCCCCGAGGAGAAAAATGCCTTCCACCCTAAGAAAAAATTTTCAGCATCTTTCTCAGCACGACACTTCCTCTCTTTTTTGGTCCCCGCCTCCTTCTGGGTCTCTATATAGCCTGGACTTCCTGAGGAACTCAAGCATAGCTGCAAATCCTTGGTAGAATTTATTTCACACCAGTGCTATGGAAGACGAGTGCAGAACAGATAAAATGCTGATTGAAGGCAGAAGGCAGCAGCAATTTGCCCTACAAGCAATGAATCTGCACGCCCATCCATTAGAAACCTCTTCTCCACTCACCTCCTGCCTGGTTTCTTCTTCCCTGCTCCCTCCTGCAATGCACCACTCCTAATAATAACCTGCCTGCAGCACTGCACCCGCAGCCCAGCACGGCCGGCGGCCACAGCCAGCTGAAAGCAAAGCTGCCCCACACAACCCCACGGCCACCTACACACCAGGGGGAGACACGTCCTTCCTGTGCCGTCACAAGGCACCAACCTGCCCAAAGACTGAAACAGAGATGGCAGAAAGCAAGGGCAGCAGGGTCCCAGCAGCAGAGGGACCCGGTCCCCTCCTCACAGCCCTCCCAAAGCTGGGGATGTGACAAGACGCAGGGCTGTGCCTACAGCTCACCCCACCACCCCAGGTGTGTTGCCTCAAGGAGTTCACTTAGCAAAATAAACAACTGCCCACATCTTTAAAAAAACCTGTTCACTGCAAAAGGCACTGGAGTGCCTTACCCCATGCCTACCAGTGCTGTGGGGCACCCTTCAGGCTGCTTGGGGCTTGGAGCTGCACCATGCCCTCTCTTGCCATGTCTGATCTTCGCTTTGATGGTGAATGCCCTGCAGCCTGGCACATCTCCTTAGAGAGCAATCACAACAATGAAAGACCTTCTTGTGGCCTTTCAGTATATAAAGGAGGCTTACAAGATAGAGACTTTTTAACAGGGCCTGTAGTGACAGGACAAGTGGCAATGATTTTAAACTGAGAGTAGATTTAGGTTGGATGTAAGGAAGAATGTTTTTATTATGGGGGTGGTGAGATATTGGAGCAGGTTGCCAAAAGAAGTTGTGGATGCCTCATCATTGGAAGCCTTCAAGACGAGGGCTTTAAGCAACCTAAACTAGTGAAACCCCATGGCAGAGGGCTGGACTAGATGATCCCTAAAAGGTTCCTTCCAGCCCAAATAATTGTGACTTTAACACGCTGCGCCATAACACTATTTACTCCACACCTCCAGCGTGCCCTTGCAGCATCCAAGATAAAAACTACTTGGGAAAGCAGATGTAGGAGACAGCACACACCTGACAACACTCTCAGATCACCTTGGCAGGCCTGTATGGTACTCACAGACACTCTTCACCTCTCTCCAGGCCACCTAGCCTCAGCCTGCTCCTCCCACGAGCAGCTCCTGCAAGCCTCTCTCCTGCTGTTGTACCTCTTCTCACCCCTCCTTATTGCCCCACAGCCCTCCTAGATCCCAGATTTTAATTCCAAGCCCTGCAAATCCAGAGAGAAGCTCCTCCTGCTGCAGCACTCTGAGTGCACAGTGGCAATGCTGCTCTGAGGTTAAAGCACCCAAGCCACAGGTCAGAGAAGCAGCAAGTCCTGTGTTAACATGTTCTCTTCCCTCTCTCCACAGGCAGGAGGCAAAGGGATGACACCTACACTGGCCACACTGTCCCATGGCAGATCAGAGCTCCCCACGGCAGGGACACCTCTGCTCCTGGGAGATGTTGGTGTCAGCACTCGGTGTGGGGAAGGGTACAGAAATGGGATCTTCCTGTCCCATCTTCCTCTCTGGGACCTAGCAGCACCCATCAGAATGCTCCCTGTGCTGGAAGGGGTCTGAGGGTGGGGTCTGCTTTCCCCCAGCTCCTGGTAACACAGTCCAAAAATAGATCCCAACAACAACATTGGCCCGCAGCAACTCATGGTGCCCCCCTGCCTGCCCTCAGGATCCCCACTCCTTCCAACACCCCCCTGCAGCCTTCCCCAAAGTCTGCTTGCCAGAATGAGACAACCCCAAAAAGCTCTCTTTCATCCTAGATTTTCATCAGCACTGACAAACCAAACTTGGTCCTCTCTGGCTGACCAGCTTTGAGCAGGTAAAGCTCAAGCCCTCCAAGCCATAAAGGTCCCCACTCCTGGACCTCCAGCTCCCCACTATCTGATCTGAAACCACAAGGCAAGGAGAACTGTCCATCCCTGGAGACAGAACCTGACCCCTGGCTTAATAATAAAAGGCCTTAAGAACATGAAAAAATCGGTAGGAAAGAAGAGACACCAGCTTTTCCTTCCCATGTGCTCCAAGTGCTCTGTGCATCTGGAGCATCTGACAGGCTAAACCTGCTCAGCCAAAGCCTTATAAAGCCAGAAACATAAGGTGTCATCTCAGACCCACAGCCTCGACCTTCGTAGCAGAGCCCAAGCCCGTGAAGCACAGCCCAGCAGCACAGCTCCCGCGGGTGCAGCCCAGCTCTCCACTCCTCTGGGGACACAAGCAGTTTAAAGCACCATAAAGAGACTTTTCTTCTGAAAGAAAAAAAATTTTAAAAAAAAAAAAAAACCAGCCTGTGGCTCAGGCGGTGTCAGTTGCCAGTGACAGTCTCGCACGTTGGCCCAGCGACGCCAGCCCGCTGCCGGATCTCATCCTGCATGTGGACCTGGAAGCGGCCCCGGGCAGCGGCACGGAACAAACGCGCGGCAGCGGCTCCGCACGG
>NW_008630976.1:701-935 GCF_000691845.1 Merops nubicus | reverse complement strand
GCCCTTCCTCTCCTCCATGCCACCCCTGCCCGTTTGCCTTCTGTCCTGCCTGCCCTGCCCACCCTCCCTGCCTGCCCTGTCCTGCCCAGGCTGTGCAGAGGGCACTGCCATGGGGAGCTCCCCAGACTCAGCATTTCCCAGCCCCAGGGCTCCCCCAGCCTGGATGGGGGTGACCCCAGCCGCAGGAGTCCCCTGGTGCCCCCCTGGCCGGGCCCGGCCGGGGTCACCGCCCCG
>NW_008630976.1:345-599 GCF_000691845.1 Merops nubicus | reverse complement strand
CCTTCTGGTACCAGCTGAGCACCAGGACCCCAGGTTAGCACCAGCCCCCTGGGACCCCGCGGGCACCTCCGGATGGGTGGAGGTCCCGCATGGCACAGCCTGGCATCGCCTCTCCCTGGACAGGCTCCCTCAGGGTCTTTGTGGAGCAGGGCGGGGTGCGGAGGAAGGTGATGGGCGTGAGTGCCATGGAGGGGAACGCCTGGCACCGTGGCCATGGCACCGTCCAGGCGGATGGGGACTGGCAGGTGAGGTGG
>NW_008630976.1:0-221 GCF_000691845.1 Merops nubicus | reverse complement strand
GTTGATATTGGGCGCGTTGCAGCTGCCAGCCTGAGCGTGCCACCCCGCCCGCCCCTCCGGCAGGTGGTATTCGAGGCGGTGGGAGCCGGGGGTGACCAGGGGTACATTGCACTGGATGACCTGCACGTGTCAGATGGAGACTGCCCCGAGCCAGGTGAGAGCCCGTGCCACGGGGCACTGCGGACCAGGCGTGGGGGTCAGGGCACCCCGTGGGGGCCTGT
>NW_008630975.1:68164-78126 GCF_000691845.1 Merops nubicus | reverse complement strand
TGCTCATCTGGGTTGTTATTTGGAGTCCTTAATGAGCGATTTTTAATTCCTCTCCAGTACATTGGAGGCATTAATATAAACATGACTTTAGATGCAGGAGTGAGTCCCCAACAACCATGTAGTTTCTGTGGCCGTCCTTTTGTGTTCTCTATCTCTGTAGCCCTTGTTCTTCTTCCATGAACATGGTTGCTGGGAAAACTTAGAAATCACAGCAGCTCTAGGACCACGTTTCTTATGCTTCTTTCTAGCTGCTGGCAGAGGTGGAAGTCTGTCCATGCCCATGCTCTGGCCTCAGCTTGAGTCTCAGTGCAGTGTCCATGGCCCTGGTTCACTTCAGGCCGATAACTGCCACCCTGCAACCACTTTCTGTCCCATGGTCATGATCTTTTTCTCCTTGACTGCTTCCTTCCCAGGGTGTCTTTACCAAAAAGCACCTGGAAAGGGGTAACGTATTTACGAAGACTTTATTCTAGTAGCCAGCATAACCTAATGAAGCTTTTCTCTCTCCATGTTTGTTCTTCAGCTTCTTCCTGTGTCAGACCTAAAGACAGATTTCATAGTTAGGGATGTGTCAGTTGATAAAGTTGACAAGTTATGGTAGGTCTTGCCTTATTTAATTGTATTTGTGTTCTTCAGGCATCTTTGTCTTCCCCTCATTTCCCTCTTCTGATAATGACGGGATGGGTTTCTGTGTGGGCCAGTCATTCTAACTCTAAATGCTTTCCAAATTTCCTTTTTCCTTTAGTTTCCCACAGGCGCTATTTCTTAGTTTCTCAAAATATTTCCCCTAGGATTTGTCTAATTTTTTTTCCTAGTATTTCAAAGTTTGGACAGGGACTCTTTGCTTCCTGGAGTTGTAATAATTGCATCCTCTGTGCCCAACTGTGGCCTGTTAATGGAGTTGTACACACTGGGTTTCATACAGGAATTTTCTGCTTGCTGCTCCTCAGACAGTAGAAAGGTTTCTCACAACTGGTATTGGAGTAAGAACAGCAAATAGGACTTTTCCTGGAACTGGCTGGGAGGGGCTGCTGACTCTTGATTTATCCATCCTGAGGAAGCGTACAGTGTGAGTTTGCCCTTCGTTTTGATGGGTTGAGAGGAGAAGCACCAGAACAAGCCTTCTGGGAAGGAGAGCCTTTTGTGCAGATCATTTTAATTGGATCTTTTTGTGTAACCTTTATAACAGTTTGCCAGGACAGTACCTTTCCCCTTTTGAGTGTTAGGCATTTTTAGAAGCTCTGGCCCCAGTACAGTTTCTTCAGGTGCTTGAAAATTAGCATTGTGTAAGGGTAAATGTACTTGGCAGAAGAAGTTTTTGGGATTTTTGCAGTGATACTGACACCTTTTCAGGCATGTGAATTATTTTCAAGCCCCGAGAGTAATATTTACTGAACTAGAGTAGGTGTATAATGGAGATGATTAGCTCTTCCTCATTGACGGGTGAGTGAAGATGGGAGGTGATCAGCCATCCCCTGACCTGCCTTTGTGGTCCAAATATAAAGCCACGCCATGAAGAAATGAGAGGATGAGTTGTAAGGGTCTTGTTTCCTCTTTCCCCTGTTGCCTGTCACGTTTTCCACTTTTCATCCTGGGCCAGGTCTTCCAGCCTGCTGCAGGTTGCTGTAGGCACATCTTCCCAGTTCTCTTTCACCTAAGTAAACCTGGTGTACGGGAATGGTGCTCCTAGACATACTTAGCCTAGCAGGCACTGCTTTCCCTGGGCCTTTGAAATGCTGGGGTCTGAACCCCGAGCCCCAAATTAAGGTTGACATATGGGTGATTCCCACAGCCCTTCATAAAGAGGTGGTGAATTTGCCTTATAGCTTCCCCCCAGGGTGCGGCCGGCCCTGCAGGGAGAGCCAGAAGGGAAATGAGCCCCAGGGGTCCCGCACTGAGTTGACAAAGGTCAGGTGTCTGCTTGGGGATAAAAGCTGGGACCACTGGCGGGGGGTCAGGAGTGTCTGTCTGTGGAGTGCACTCCCCAGAGCTTCCTGGTTCAGGGAAGACCTCCTGACTCTCCCTGGAGCTGGGCCCTGGTCTGTTCAGACTTTTGTGAATGCAGGCTGATTCGGGTGAGAGTCGCCATGTGGGCACCTTTTTCTTGTATGCTTAGCTCTCTGGCCTGGCTGTTTCCTATGCCAACTATGGGAAACCTCGGGTCTCTGTTTGTACCACCTGTTGTGGGCCGAGTCATGTCTTTTATGGGATCGTTGGGGGTGGTGTCAGTCATGTACCAGCTGATTGATCTGTTTGTACCCCCAGTGATCATTCATGAAATGTCCTTTTTGTATAAAATACAGTCTGTGTATTGGTTCATCTTCCTGCTGGCTGTATCATTTTTTTTGGGCCTGGTCATTGGCAGAACAGCCTTGTAGATGAAAAACCAAATCCTTCAGTATTTTGGGGAAATGTGCAGGTATCAACAGCTATTGTCTGCTGTGTTTTTTGCATGCCAGAAAGAACAAAGAGGATCAAAAGAAAACCTATTGCTTTTCTCCGGTACCTAGAAAATCTATGGTTGTCAATGGATAAATGCAAACCTACAGGCTCCTCACATTCCTGTCTGTGAAGGACTCTGAAATCCTAATTGCAGTTGTTGCAAAGTCATTCACCTTTATATGCACAGAGCCATATTTTATCCATCATGTGGGTGGTTATTTTAGTCTCAGTTTCACAGTAACTGTACCTGGAATGATTACACCAGTAACAATGTGAAACATCTTAATGCAGACGGCAGTGATGAGCGGTGTAGGCTGGAATCCTCTGTCCCCACACCTCTGCTGCAGCCGGGCTCTAAGTTGGAGCTTCCCACAGCTGGGAGTGCTTAACTTACAGGCTCCAAGTAAGTAGCTTCTATTTCATCTTAAGCATCGTAACATCTCTGCTAAAAAATAAAATTACTTTCCTGCAGCATGTGGAGTAAGGGTTGGAGACAAACACGTTCACTAAGAGGTTTAAACATTAAAAAATTGAGATTAGTCTCATGTTCTGGGTTTGAGTTTTTTCAGCCTCTCCTTTGCTACTTTTCTTTCTTAAATTAGTTTTTTATTCCATTAACCTTGGTGAAGAGTACTAGCAGAGGCTGGTGGGAATGTGTGTTAGTGTTTGTTGGTTAAATATTCTTCAGACATTACATATGTAAAACCTCTGTGATTGATGAGTACATTTCAGTGTACTTCCTGTGGTCATTTTGTTACACTGGGATGATGACTTCATCTGGTTGAAGGAGATGTCAGGAGGCTGTGAGTGGCTGTGGTGAGGAGTCGTGTAAGGATCAGTCAGACCTGGATTGATCAGAATGAGACGCTGAATGAGAAAGAGATACCCTTTGTGTGAGTTGGATGCCATCTGAGAAAAGAAAGATTGACTGGTCTGTGGCTAGTGAGATCCTTAGAAGTGCCTGTCTTTGAGCCATTCTTCTATATATATGTATGCAGAGACACACGTAACATAGTTTTAAACTGAAGAAATTCCAATGCAAGAACCTTTTATTGTAAATAATGGAAAATTCTCATAGAACGTAGAAATAGGAAATATTCAGTGGTACAGAAAAATAAATGGTATAGAATAGAAAAGAATAAATTGTATAGAAAATAATACTCCAGTTAAAACCTTTCAGTCCTATTGTTTGTAAGCCTGAGAGATTCAAAATTCAGCACATATTTGGAAAAAAAAACGAGAAACAACCCAAACCCCCTCCATTTGCTATTTCCCAAAGCTTGGAAAATATGAAGATGCTTACTCAAGGTCAGTCAACATTATCCCCTCCTGATGTTCCTTTCCTCACAATCAGAATTTTAGTGACAGTCTTTCTTACAGAGACAATGCAGTAGTGGCCCCTAATACTAAAACGTTATTTTTTAATACGGTATTTTTCATTACAGCTCTGGGACACAGCAGCGAGGACAAAATTTTAACCCCACCAGTGAAATGACTTGGTTTCTTTTCTCTTTTTAATTGTGTTTTTTACTTCATCCTCAAAGAGCTTGATTTTTGCATATTAGGTGCATACTGTGCTATCATTTGAAATGAGCTGGCCAACCTTTCTGACTGTATTTCATCTGATGGAGCCACAGTGGCAGCTCCTGTTTACCCCCAGCTGTGTGGGGAACATACTTGGGTCAGGTTCAGCTCTCAGGTTGTGAGAAGGTCATGGCTGATTTGTACCTGGGGGTAGCAAAATTACTTAATTTCATATTTCTGTGAATCAAAGGAGTCCATCTTGCTCTTGATGTCATACACAACCCAACATTTATCAAGTTACTTCGGTCCTTAATCACAAAGATGTTGTATTGCTAGATAGGAAGTTATGTGATACAAATCCTGAAATTATGGAATAATATATATGGAATACATTATATGGAGTGCTATGTACAGAATATATAAAATGTATGGAATGTGCTAAGAAAATGTTTAATGATTTGGCAAACAGTCTCACTCTCTGTGCATGCAGCTGGGGCTGCATTTAATGTGGCGTGTCCTACATGTGGCATTCAGCTCGCTGTGACTTTTCTATTAAGTTCACTGACATGTGCACTGGTTTTCTTGAAGTGCTTGGGAAGAGGAAGTTTTGCAGCAGCTAATCTCTTTCAGGAAAATAATGGTAATGTAGCACACTTTACAAAATAAATATGAAAGGTAAACGTCTGGCAGGGTTAGTGAGAAGAGTTAAGGTTAGGTAGGTAATCTGAATTGAACAATCCTGTCTTGTTTGCATGCTTATGGAGTTAATTGCTGCCTAAGTTTTTATTTTAAAAATTGCAAGTTGATGATATGCTTTAAAAGACATCAACTTATCTTACCGAGCAAATGAGCAATGACACACTTTCAAGAATACTTGTTAAAGAGTCATTTCCTAGTACTATAAACTGAGGAAGTAATTTCAAATGAGTAACTAGCTGATTTAATAAGTCAGCTAATGTACTCTCTAAAGGAATGGAAATAATTTAATATCAAACTAAAATATTTGATAAAGAATCTATTGTACCTTCATCTCTCAGGCTTGACTTAAGTATTTAACATCTGTGAAGTGTTTTCTGTGACTTCAGTGTGGGTTAAACAGATTTTTACAAGTACATTTAACAGTTAGACTGGTTGATCCTTTACAGCATGGTTCTTACAGGAGATTATGTAGATACATGGTAATTTTGACCTTTATTAACATTGCCTTCTGTGGTGGTCAGTGGACATTTGTGAATAGTTATGAGGTGCTGATGTAAAATTGTCAAGTTTGCTGTTACTACTAAAATTGCTCTTTAGTAGTAGAGTGCACTTAGCGGAGCTAAGCAATAAAAGCTGTTTGTTCAACTAAAGTCCAAAACTTTAATTTTAATGTGTTTGTCTCATAGGTTGGGTTGCAAAATGTTTTTGTGTTTAAATTGAAGATGACAAGCTCTTTTAGATGAAAATGATTTCCCTTCACTCAGACTTCCAAGTGTTTCTCTCATCTGTTTGTAAGTGGCATTTGTAGAAGTATTGCTGAGTTATCTTAGCTTGTTGCAATTAAAACCATCTCCTTTGTGTAGCAGTAGCTGAACTTTGTGGCTTTTAAAATTTTCTTCGTATGTATTAAAGATCAGTATAGCAACAGTAGTAGATGTACTAGTGGTAGCAAGTTATAAAATGAATGCAGAAAACCCTCAATGGATATGTAGGTGGTTTTCAGTACTTTTTCCAGTGATTTTTTGCTACTTCCTTCCCCAGGAAGGAATTTTGCACATGTTCAAAGAGCAGAGATGAAAATGAGTCTTCATAGAGAAATCATTAATTATTGATTATAGTAGAATTTAATTTGTTTCTTCAGCAATTTCTATAAAAGAGGTAGCGAATAATAGACAAAATGTTATCCTGTATAACAGAGTAGCAAAGATAACAGTGATTTATTAAGTATACTAGGATTTGGGTTTTTTTTCCCCCCATTTGCTGCTATTGATTTTTTTTTAACAGTAATGAAAGTTACAATTCAAAAAACTTTTGTAATTAAAGTTTGGTTTTTTTCCATCAGGGCCTTGAGAGTCAATATGCAGAACAGTACCTGAAATGCATATAGCTTTATGCTATCACAACTTGTTAGCAGAGATGCAGTTCTTTTGGCACGTTTAATAAAAAGATGAACAAGGGCTCAGTAAAAACTAAAAGATAAAGGGGATGTAATAGGAATAGCTGAACAAAAGAAAATGTAAATGGAGTATCAAGAATATTTCTAAAAAACTGAAATGTGTTAGGCCATGGAGCAGACTCCTAGGGGTTTTACTGGAAACTTGATTGCTTTGAGTCACTTAAAGGAGAGCTTCCAAACGGAAGTGAATTTGGAGTTAAGCTCAGCTGTGCCTGCTGATACACCATGAGCAGAGCTGTGGGTCAGGAGCTATTACGGCAAGTTAGCTGCTTCATTTCCCCACTGCCTTTTGCTGCTCTGGTGGAATCCATTCTGCTTGTCTCAGGTGCTCACCTAGAACACAAGGTTGCTGTGTTGGTGCCCCAGTAGAGGCAGTCTCCTGCTTTCTTGGTCTAGGAAGGTATCTACAGCACTATTTCTCAAGGTCTGCCTGAGCCGTTCCTAGTGTTACAGCTGCGACTTTGCACAGATGTGAAGCTAGATGGCCTCTGCCAAACACGGATCACCCTTCGTCTTTCTTGGGTACATATTGTCCCAGAGGGCCAATCCCGACTGCAGTATGACATCCTCATTTACTCTGAGAGACTTATGCTCTATGAAAGAAAATGGGCATTTAAGGGTTTTTAAATACAAGGTGTCTTAGGATGCCCTAGCGTATAGAGACCTAAGCAAAATAATGAATATCCATATGTAATTTCTTCTTAGGTTTATGGGGAAGGAGCAAAGTCTTGTGGGAAGTCCGTGATTTCCTTTCTGATGCTTCTGTTCTTGTCTGATCCATGGCGTCACTTTCTTCTTGGCAGTGAATTTCCATCTTCCTGAGCTAGTTCAACACTGAGACAAGTTTCTCTCCTAGGAAAGCTGCTTCTGTTTCATGCTAAAGCCTTCTGTTGACATGAGTCCTGTGCTTGTCTGCCTTACCTTCTTAAAGCTTTTCCTAACACCTAGTTTTGTTGTTCTGCTTTTTCTTTAGAGCTGGGTTTCATCTCAGAAATTGGAAAGTCTCTGGTTGAGAAGAGCTAGAGTGCGAAAGAGCATTTGATGGTGATTGTGCACGAGTCAGAAAAACCCACAGGCAGTGGGACTGAGCATGGACAAAAAGGGATAAACAAGAACTCGCTTTCTGAGCAAGAAGGACTGAAAAGGCAGACAAAAGAAAGATTCATGCTCTTTAGACAGTTGAAAACCTGAGGATAATGTATGAAAGTAATCACTGTCATACTTGGGGTTGCAGAGACACAAATGACTCCTCTGTGTCTTTGATTAGGAGACATAGCCCTTGGGTGTGAAGATGGGATGATAAAACAGGATTGAGTGACAGAGATTTATTGTGAGAAAAAGAAAATGAGAAAATGCAGGGGTAGTGTAGAAGAGGCATCACAGTAAGAGAAAGTGAAAACATTCAGGGTAGATGAAAAGGAAACAGACACTAAGGACAAATGGAAAGAAAGATAGGCTGTAATCTACCGTACAACAGAAAAGAAAGGAAAAGTGGACCAAAGCCAGAGAGAGTAAGAAAAAGCAAGAGATTACATTGCCTTATTAAAAAAAATATATATACTAGAAAGCCAGTGAGTTTCCTGTAAGCAGGGGACTAGATGAAGAAGAGTCCAGACTTTTGTGGTTTTGTGACACTAAGGAAGCAGAATGAGAGTGGGGAACTCAAGGGACGGGGAAAATGAGAGTTTGACTGGTATAAAAAACAAAACTCCAGAGGAAACATCAGAATTTATGAGTATAAACTCGGAGGATTCTGAGTTTATATTTGCATATTTAAATGGAGAGTCAGTGAAGCCAACTGTTATTTAAGATGTTACTCATTTAGGAAGTTGTAGTGAGCAGTCCTGAAGGCAATGCTCACAGGCTAATCAGCAGCTCAGTGTGGTCAGAACTGTCCTTCTCTATGTTGGCTTGTTTCCAGTGTCTCAAGACCGCTCAGCCTGGAAGGCAAATGCAAAACTTGTGCCATTATAACTTGGCAGGTGTTTCTGAAGGAACGGAAGTAGTCATGAGTGTGTTTTGCCCACAGACCTGCCCTCTGACTAAAACATTGGTGTAGGAGGAGAACTCTTATATAAGAGCAATGAGACAGAATATTTCTGCTATTAGTTTCCACTGTTAAGGGGAAAAGGAAATAACACAGAACTGGTTCAAGCATCGTCACCCAGCAAACTCTGCACACTGGTGTATCACTCATGGGGAATTTAGATAGCATTCCTATCCTAGGTACTCAACGCTGCAAATTACTTCTGTCCCTTAACAATACCAGCTAGAAAAGCAACTACTGCTAAAGGTCCAGATACTGTTTTCCAGTTTTTGTGTTTTCTTCCTTTTTGGTAGAGTTTAGTTGATTCTTTATAATGGGTTTAACCCTAATGGGTACCAGAAAACCAACAACTGTAAGCAAGTCAAGGTCTCTGTAACTAATCAGCAGTTGCTAAAACTCTGACATTCCTTGACCATATCTGGTGTGCTGCGAGTTTCCAACTTCATTTGATCATTAAGTTACTCTTCATAATCTTTCTGGAAAGAAAACCGTATCTCTATTTTCACATCCACCCACTTGTGCCATATGTTCCATTTAAAGTTCCAGGACAGGAAGTATAGTAAAGATACCTTTCACTTTTACATCTAATGACAATTAAATGCTTTACATTGAGTCAGATTTTCAGTTCCTCAGTTCAGAATTCCACAGATAGGACTTTCAGTTAAAGAACTGGGAGTTAAAGAAGGCTTTGCCCCTGTACTCGAGAGTGTTGATTTGGTAATATTCCTTCATTAGTACTATCCAAGGGAAAAGCAAGCAAAATGCTTGCTTTGTCTGTTGTAGATTTTTATTCCCATGGAAAGATTTTACAGACACAGTCCCATGTTTTCAGAGGATCCCGGAGTCTCTATTACTATGACCTTCTTTATGCAAGAGCGCTAAGCTGTATGGGCAGAAGCCAGGTTGTAAGTGAGTGGAGTTATAGAAGGGTTTGCACAGGATTTCTAAGCTGCAGCAAGCTGCAATATCTCCACTGAGTTACTAGCTTTTATACTAACTGAGGATTCCAGCATGCTACACTCACTATTTAAGAACATTTTTTATGAGTGGTAGTAAATCATCAGAAAACCGAGAAGCAGCAATGTTGAGGTCTACCAGGGTTGTAGTAGGAGCTGCCAGCAAGGGTCACTAGTCAGCTCCCATAACCAAACCTCGTATTTTTAAAGAGTCTTGGTGTTGTTGCAAGGCTTTATACTGTGTATGGCCAAAATATCTTGTAGAAGAATTACTGTATCTGACGAAGTATGTCTATATCTGTTTGTCTGACATACGTCACTATATATGTCTATCTTGCATGCTGTTTGCCTTTTATTCTTTTAATCTGAAAGAGATAAAGAACTGAGGATGGTAGACCAGAGCGTATGATGCTACAGAAATTGCCAGAAGTTGAAAGGGAGTAGCTCGGAGTAGTGTTTGTACCGGACTCATTGTCTTCCTGTCTTGTGTAGTTAGAAAAAGGGGAGGCTTCACTTTTATTACATAAATATACACGCAAGACCACTTATACCATGCAGTAAGGTACAAGTGTTCAAACACATCTTAGGTATGTTTGCCCAGCTGTTTTCTAGGTTTGATCAATCCATGTTAAGTAAGAAAAGTTTTAAAAGGCCACGCACAAAGTAGTACTTGTCATCACATAACATTTACAACTTCACTAAACGTAGCCAGTATCTTGAGAATTATGAACCTAGCCTTTGCCACCTTGGACATGACACCTCTAGCTGTATTTCAGTGCTGCTGGGGATGCTTTTATTTACAATTAAAAACACATTTCTAGTCTGTTTTTGAAAAGTG
>NW_008630975.1:67331-68133 GCF_000691845.1 Merops nubicus | reverse complement strand
TCCCTACAAATTTGCTTCAGGAAATAATTGTGGTTGCCATTTATGGTACTTAGAACACTAACTACCTGATCACATCTACAAATTAGGCAATTAGACATCTAAGATCTAGAAAATGAACCTGTGAAATAATCCTCACAGGTATTTCTGGAAGCAAAATTCCAACCAAAGAATTAATGAGGTCAGGCTCCTTCAATAACAGCAAAAAGCCCAGTGTCTCTAAGTTAGCTTTCTTACTATTTCAAAATTATTATTGCCATAGTTTTTGTTAGGTGAATGATGATGTAAATATTTGATTAATCTGGAAAAGCAATGACCTAAAGTGGTGATTAACAGTATTGACAAAAGTAGCACATGTGTAGAATATAAATATCTTAATGAAGCTAAAGGTATTAAAGGTGCTAGATAAATGGCCTCTGAAATAGTATTCTACATCCAAATAAAAATTTGATCATAGCTGGAAGAATTGTAAGTTGGCTCACACTTTTTCACCATTTTGCCTAAAGCCATTGAAGGGTAAATTTAAATACAGGCCCTGGCATTGTTTCTCTGAAATCCTCAAAAGTCTGTGCTTGAACCAAGAAATAATATTCATGAGGAGCTGAAGCTGATGCCACAGGCTCCTTTGATTTAAGCTAATCAACCAGTGTTTAAAGCGCAGCAATACTCAGTCACTCACTGTTGGATCTGTACATGAAGGCATGATTCCACTGCAGTGTGTTGTAGTGGTCCTTGGGAAAAGGAACCTTGAATTGTCTTATATAAAAATAGCATGTATGAAATCCAAATAGTCATAGTCATACTG
>NW_008630975.1:53464-67300 GCF_000691845.1 Merops nubicus | reverse complement strand
TGAATCATCCTTGTACTTCTCATTCACTGTAATTTCTCTAGAGTCATGTCTGAGTTTATAAGAAGGAACAACATAATACTGAGGTTGAAAGGGAATTAAAAGGAAAAGTCAGCACAGCAGGAAGACTGCTTACAGATATCTTAAGTGTTCAAAGTATGTATATACCAGCTACAAAAATACTTCAGAAGGATTATTAAAAGGTTGCCATTTTTAAGGAGATGAGTAGAGAAGACGATTTTAAATAAATAGTCTTCAAAAATAGAAGTCATGTCCAAATGAAGGAGAAAGGAAAATAAGTTTGTGTTAAATGTGAAGCATGTTAAATGGGAAACATTGATGAAGCAGGCCTAAAAAATTGCTGAGTAACAGCCTATTACAGGCTTGGAAGTGCTAGAAAAACAGTTTCAAACATGCTGGAAGCAGGAGGTCATTGAAGAGTCTGTAGAGGCCACAGGTCTTGAACAAGTAAAAGGAGAGCTCAGGTAAGGCAAGGCCACAGGAGTAGAGAGATACAAATTCTGAACATCTTAGAGAAATTTCCACACCAGTACCTTTTATTACAGGGAATGATTTTGGGAAGATGTCTATTGTTGAAAGGCAGGTGAAGGAGTTTACAGACAAATCCATAAATCTGTACTGACAAATTGTCAGAACCAAATACTATTCTCTGAAGAAGCTGGATCAAACAGGAATATAAAATTTTCAAACCTCCTACAGCAAAGTCCTAGTTGTAGGACATAGACTAGTTGGCTCAGTCCTGGAGAAGGTAGCAGCAGCCATTCTGACAACAAGAGAGCTCCTGCAATTGCAGGCTAGTAGGTCTGATCACCACACCAAGTAGATAACTAAAAACTATGAAAATATAATATTGATAGGGAAAATGAGTTTAAAAAAAAGTAAAGCAGTATGCTGTTTAGAAAGGAATTGTGTATCACAAAGTTGTTTAAATTCTCTTAAAGAAAACTATTAAGGGTGTGGCTAGGGATGTTTCTATCAATGTGATGTGTCTGGTTTTCCAAAATGTTGTTTTTTGGTTTTTTTTTTTTTTTTCAGTACTGTTCATTGAGTGTGTTAAAGGAATTGGTCAGGCAATGAGAGAGAAGGGCTACTGGATGACTTTGAAAGTGGAGGGGAGATACCAGTGTTCTTCCAGCAAGAATTTTAGTGCGACCTGCACTGCCCAAAAGTGATGATTTTGAAACTAGTTGCACAAAGTTGTCAGTTGCTGAAGAAGGAACTGATGATGCTGAATGCCTTGGCAATGCAATGGCAGGTGATACTTCGTGTGGCTGTGTTCAGGGTAATGATAAGAAGCTCTGCCTTGGCAAAGATCAGCTCTGAGTTAGTTATTTCCAAACAGGAAAGAGAGCCTGGAGTCATGATGGATTGCTCTTGCAAAATGTCAGCCCTATGACAGCAGTGGTCAAAAGAAAGAAATAAAATATTAATAATTGTTAAGAAAGGAATAGAGAGCAAAAGGTAACACATAATTCTGGCATAGGTAACTCAGTGGCGCAGTTGGATTTTGAATGGATTTGAACACTGTAAATAGTAATGGACCAGAAGAAGTGCAGATGAATATTAAGTTGTTCAGAGGTACAGGATTATTTCCTCACAAATGGAGATAAACAGACCAGGTTTCCTCAACTTAAAATACAAAAGAAATCTAGAGCAAGTATGACAGAGGCCTGTAAATCTAATTAATTCTGTACAGGACATGAATGGAAAATGATTTATTACTTCTCAAAATGTCACAACTAGAAGACCAACAGAAATGGTTAGGGCAAAAACAAATAAAAGGAAGTATGTATTTTTTTTCACACAACACGATTAGATTGTTGAGCTTCTTAGCATAGAATTTTTTCATGTCAGATGTATAAACTGGTTTACAAAACTGTTAGACAAATTCAAAGAAAAAAAGGAAAATGCAGAAACAGGATTTTTACAGGCCTTGTACAGAAAGTATTTTTAACCTTAGTGGAGTTAATGCCATCTCCCACTCTAAAAATGCAGGAAGTGTCATTCCATATTTGCTGTGTGTGTTTTTCCTCAGCATCCATTGTTAGCTGCTGCCTGAGCTGGCACTACTCTAGAAATAGATTTTTGTTCTGACTCACTGCAAATGCTCTTAAGGTCTTAATTTCTAGTTCAGTACGCTTCTATATTCTAGTTATTATTTCAAGAATAAGAAATATCAGCTAAAATAGCAGTTCCAAGACGCTCTATGATAAAGAATATGTACTGTGGAGATGGAAATGTCACTGCTATTTTGTGTCATGAAAAAAGATATTAGGTTAGAGCATATTCTGCACAGTTACTGTCTCCACCTGATTTAGAAAGGATTTTTTTTTCCTTTTTCTCCAGTTTATGTCAGTGGAAGATTGAATTAATTAGAGATGTTTTCTGTTTCTGATACATTCAAGCAGTACAGATTCTTTATCCCCTATAAGATTTGAAAACATAGTCTTTACGTATTGCAGCAAAGTCTGAGCACTTCCATAAAGGTATGTTACCGAAGCTGGAATAGATACAAGCCAGTAATATCCCTTTTTACAGTCAGCAAAAATTAGATTCATTGTTCTGCTCAGAGAAACACAGTCTTTGGCACAACCAGGAAGAGCATTGAAATCTGTTGGTTTTGTTCCTTCTCCTGCATCAGGTGCTGCACTGCAGACTTGAAGACTTTAAACAGGGATTTGTGAAACTGAGCATGTTAAAGTAGATTTATAGAGTATTTTATGGAGGTTCCAGTCAAAGATGGGGAACCAGTTACTCATTTTAAAAAATATATTTATGGTTGGGTTAATTCAAGACATGAAAACGTTGCCAAACAATGCAGTGCCTCTCTATCATGTTAATGTAGCTCTGTGGTGGTTTAATTTCCTCCTTTTTAAAAATCTCTCTGGAGAGCAGTGGGTGTTAAAGTGGACATAAGTCTGAGTGAGCAAATCTATCTAGGGCTCTGTGTAGAGACAATGTGATGACAAATTTTCTGTTTTCACCACAAAATTCCCCTCCAATTAGAATTTAAGTCCAGTTACTGAAGCTAGCGGAAGAGAAACCAAATCTTTAGAGCTCCTGTCTCCTTGGCTGAAAGGCACAGTTTAACAGCAGGAAGACCGTGTTGCCATTTGACAGATTCTGGGTTTCCCTGAACAACTGGAATGTTGTCAGGAGCAATTTGGAGCAGCTCAGGGCGAAGGCGGGTTGCTGCAAAACTAATTTAGCTGGGCCTGCATAAGCAATGTACAATTCCTTACTGGGAATTTAAGAAGCTTCATTTAAAAAGCAAAGAAACTGTAAGCAATAATAAATGCCGGAGAATACACACCTTGCATGCTTAGCACAAACTTTGGAAACGCTGGTAACTTGGATGAAACAGCCACAGGCTGTTTTTGTTTCTGATTAATCTCTGTAGAACTATAAAGAGGACAAGGTAAAACCTGCATGACTGTCCCCAGTTGTATCTTATCTCCTCTGCCTTCTGCAGAATGATCTTCTAGGGAGGTCAGAGGTCCTGAAGAGAGGTTGCAGCTGGGCTGATGTCTGGTGGGGCAGGGCAGAGGCACAGTGTGGCGATCCCAGTGCAGGTGTTTCAAAAATGTGCTGTGTTTTGTACAGTCCCACAAAAGGCATGCAGTTGACCAGCCAGAAGAGAAGAGGGACAAAAAGGAGGAGCTAGCGCCAGGTTTCAAGTCACTGCCTATAATTTATCCCGTCTTTGGGACAGGGTTATAAGGTCGACACTGGGAAGTTGAGATAGCAACAGGCTTCTTCCTAGTGATGTGTGCTGAAAGGGATGCAAGATTTTTAGGATGCCTGAGTTTGTGCTATCATCAGTATAGCATTGCCACTCTCCATTGAGTTGTAAAGGACAAAGTTAGGTTGACTTTTCATGTGCTGCTTAACTCTCAGAGCAGCAGGAGTTATTTACCCAAACAGCTAGGCCAGTCACTAGCAGCTTTATGGGAATAAAAAGTTTACATGCAAATTAGTGAGCATGCATTTGTGAGCTCCTAACTTCAGATATGCACCCCAGCCATGTTCCGGATCCATGTCCAGGCAACGCCCAAGAGTGGACCAGCCTCTGACTCTTTCCTCCCACAAAACACTCACATTTTTCTCTGCAAAGGAAACTAGAATGCACAGGCCAGAATAGAGCCATGGTGTGCTAAAGCCACATCTCTGATCTGGACAATTGTCACACCACAGTGTTCAGCTGCAACTCAAGCTAGACACAGCCAAAGGAAACCTCAAGTCTCCTCCACACTCTACTGAGCATTCCTTAGCCGTCCTGGAGGCCCTCCTCTGCTGGTCAAAAATGAGAGTATAGAGGATGTGAAGAATTAGGAGGAGAGTAGGACTGGAAAGCAAACTGAATAATTAAAGGTGTAGAATGGTTTTTAGGTGAAGAGTCAAACAGAGCAGAGCTCTTCAGTCAGGAGGGAAGATGACTCTGGGTTGGATGTGTTTAGGTGATCTCTAAAATAAGTTGTAACACACAGAAGGGGAAATGTTCACTGTTACTCTTCTGATAACAGAACTGGGAGTCACTTAATGAAAATAGTAGCTGATAAGTCTAAAGGTCTGAAAAATGATGCATTATCACCCAAGACATATTGAAACACCTTTTTACAGGATATTGCAGAAACTAGTAGCTTTCATGGGAATCCAAGATTAATGGGACAGATTAAAAGAATGTGAGTTTTATCTTGGGCTATTCAATACCAGAGCTTAGGTTCAGAAAGTCCCAGAGTCCTACATCACTGAAAACTGAGGGAGCATTATGGGAAGTATCACTATGTGCTTGTCTTGGTCATACTCTTTTTCTCTAAGTGTTCCTCACTAGCAACCATTTGAGAATGGATACCGGCCTATTAGATACATTATTAAATGTTAAGTTATGTTAGATACAGTCTAACTGGAATGCCTGTTCTCATCTTTTTAGGAAAGAGGTAATGGAGAAGAGATGGCATGAGATCTGAATAATGATGCAGAGATTTTACTAATAAAATGAGACTAGTGACCAACTAAATTAGGCATTACTGTAATTAACAGCGAAAGAGAGCATACCAGTCACTGTTTTCATTAGGAAAGACCTTTGCAGCCCTGCTCTGTTTGGAAACTCTATGAGGTGTGGAAGCTCCAGGTGCTGAGTACTGTTGGTTGTCAGTGAAGTCCTTCTGAGAGCACAGTGAATTTGAATTGGCGACAATCAGGACTAGGTCATTTATCCCTCTTATTCCCAGATGAAAGTGCTTATTTAGGTCACATGAAAAATTAGTTTCTCATATAACAAATGTCACAAAATTAGTTCACAATAGACCACATACAGGAGTTTGTTAAATATTACTTTTGAGCTGTAATTTTATCAGATGGTCAGTTGACTCTTTTTTGACACGATTTCAGAGGTAGGAATAGGTAATTAATCATACTGCTTAATTTATTTATGTTAAAAAAACTGCATTTGTTTTCTATTCAAATACATATTTATTTGAGTAAAACACTGCAGCAGAATATACTTGTGTTAGGCACAGGAGATAGTGCTCATGGAGGGAGGCTATTTACTACAGTTCAGCCCCAGCCTGTGACATCTGCTTTTATGTCATTTGGGGCTGGGAGAGTTGTGCCGAACTGCACAAACTTCATGTGTTTGTTTTATGAGGTGAGAATAAGAAGATGCTAAAGAGCATTTCTGCTTTTAGTATGTTTAGGTCCTTTGCCATTCAGATGAAATGGATACTGTCTGTGTTAGCTAAAATTCTCTTGATGTTCTTCAATCTTGATACAAAAGAATCCTTTAATAGAAGAATGGAGCTAATAGCATTTTTTAAAGTCTTTTTTATCTTTATGTGGTGTAGACAATTTAATAAGGTCTGAATCACAAAAGGCAAAAGTGAATTAAGGCTAAAATAAAATAATATACACTTTACTTGAAAGGGCTTCGTATTTTTGTAAATTCTATTTAACTGGGCCAAGATGCTGTAGAACAGAGACAATCATCACTTCTCAAGTAATGTAAATATATAGTGATCATATAAAAATAATTTCAGTGCCTCGGTGTTCCTCTTCTTTGCCCCTTAGTTCTAATTTCTCTTAAAACATCAAAAAATCTCTCATATGAAAATCATATATGTGATTTTGAGAAGTGCTGTGGTCCCTTCTGCGTGTAATTTCTGTAGCTGTACAGAAGTTTTTCTTAAAGAGACCATGTATGCCAGAGTTCGTGAGATTGACTGGGAATCATAAGAGACTTAAAGGAAAAGCTGTTTTTATATTTGCCTTCAAGATATTAAGCTTTTCCTTTAAGAATAGTTTAATTGTGATGTGTCTTAATATTTTTATATACGCATTTGGCTCCAGCATCTGAGACTTTATGAAACTTACCAAGTATCACAGAACGCATCGTGGAACTTGGTGCATTAGTCTTCAACTCCCAACTGTTCTTCGCTGCCATCCTCTCCCCTCTTAAGCATCCCATCCGTTCCTGCTCTGGACTGTTGCTTCTGTAATCTACCTTCCTGGCCTCAGCAGCCCAATTTTCCTCTCTTCCTCCCATTGCCTGCTTCTCTCTCAGTCCCACCAAAGTGGCACAGAGCTTGGCGTGATCGTGATGGCTCAGGGAATGATCTCGGGCTCCATGCCACATCTCACCTCTGTTGTTGCCACACCTCAACAAAAGGAATGCTGCATTTCTGGAATGATGGTTTTGACTGGTATAATCCAGGAGTACTTGTATCCAGAAGTGTTTCCAGGCTTAGATCCGTGCCCACACACATTCTTCCAGTCAATACAAGTGGCAAGGTGAATATCATAATGGAACCTTTCCCATTCTACTAGAATAACTTTTACATAGGAATCTGAGATGGCCTTTTTCCTGACCTGTGACATGCGTATCAGACTGCATCAGTTCCAGATAGGCTGTTTCAAGTCAACATATGAATTGCTTACTTGAATACGTTGATATGTTGTATAAAATATGTATTTAGGGTGGGGTTTTGTTGTTGTTGTAAACATATCTCTGTGTAGTTAAAGAAAACTGTTTCTTCAAAGATGTACAAGTCTGTCCATTAAAGACAGAGGACCAGGTCCTGCTTCAGCTGAAGCCATTTTAAGAGGTAGCCAGTAGACTGGAGCCTCACACAAGACTAACTTCATCTCTCCCTGTTTGTTAGGAAAGATTTAATCCAGGGCCATACTAAGATTTGTCATTACAGAAGTGTTATAGCTTTTTCTTCAGTACTCTGCAACACATTTGCTGGTGCATTATCAGCTATTAACACAAGCAGTAAGAGGTGATCTGAAAAGCACCATGCTTCATCAGTCACATATGTTATTTCTTTCTCTTTACTGTGTTTCTTACTCCCTGGATGGCAAATGTGGCCAACTTCAACCCAGCAAAGCCTGGTTGCCGCAGGCTAATATCAGAAGATACGGTGGTGCTTTCTTTCCTGAGGATATATAGACAGGAAAGGGGTGCATGGATTTAGTGTACCTGCTGCAACTGGCATCCCAATAGTATGTATACTGGTGGGGCAGGATGTAAATGAAGTGGATGATGGAGCAGGAGCAGTGCTGGAGTGTCTGCTGAATAATGTGTCTCCTGAGCAGAGGTGAAGTAAAATAGGAAGAATCCATCCATGGTGAAGACATTCTCTGCACCAGCAAAGCCCCGTATCGGTGTTTTGTTGAGGACCTTCAGGCAGGAGCTGGGTGCCCCAGGTGTAGCACCAACAAAGTTTTTCATACTAGTATAGGTTAGTGCTAAGGGACAGGGTTGGGCAGGTATGACAGATCCACAGTGGCAAGCTGTAAGCCGTTACTTCCCACAGCCCCCTGCCATGGATGGGAAAAGCAGTGTAGGGTTGTGGCCCCTGGGGGCCTTGGCTCTGGCAGGTGGATTCCCTCTCTGCAGCCCTTATGTGCTTACTCCACACAGAGCTGGCCCAATGAAGTCCATGCAGGTCTCAGGCCAAGAAAAGGATCCACAGTGTGAACCATTTTGAACACCTGCTATTTTTCAAATGGCTGATTCGGTGCGCCCATGTTAGTAATAAGTGAGAGCGTTTGGTGGTGAGGCATGGAATGGTTGTTCCAGAAGGTTTGCTCCCTAGGGCCGGAGCTGAGCTGTACGTACAGATAATAGCATGTAGGCTTTCCCAGAGCGCTACCCGGTCGCTGCCTACACAACTGAGCACCTCCTGCATGTGCACTGTGCCTGCCTAGGGCTGGGCACTGCTCCTGCACCGGCAGGGGTGCATGGCCAAAACCAAACTGAGGAGCCCCTAAAGTACAGCCAGGCTGGGTGTGCTTCATTTCCAGCGCCAGCTGGTAAAGAGCCCATGTGAGGGCTGAGCATCTTAGACACTTATTTGCCATTCTGTCTAGACTGGGATTTTTTACCATCATATATATAATTTAGTATGAAACAATTCTTCTAATTTTTTTTCGGTGTCAAGGATCATGTGAATTCTGTCTAGAAGGCATATTATCTAAGCAAGGAGTGAGACGTCTGAATCCTTGCACATGCAGAATATCTACCTTCTAAGCTGCCTTTTTATGACTAAATATGTTGGTCATTATTCTTTCATTTTCCCAGTCAGACTAGCTGACTAAGAGATCAGTGTTTCTTTGTAGAAATGGAAGGTACATACTAAAAAGCATCCAGATGTGGTAACCTCTCAAAAAAAAAAAAAAAAAAAAAAAAGAAAATCAGTACTATTTTAAAAGAGCCAAACCAATTATTTTTGAAATACAGTAAAAATAATTTGGTCCCTGACTGACAGCTGAGTGTGCCAAGTTCTGCTCACTGAGCCAGTTTTACAGTCAGTTATAAACTCAAATATAGGGGTTTATAATGGAAACTGCAACTCTGCCTTCACCAAGGCTGCTCAGACACACTGCTGTAATATCAATTTAATTAGATGCTGCACAGTTATTCCTGTAACAAAAACAAAGGGCATGCAGCACTTTAGCATCACACATACTGCTTTTATTCAGGATATTTGGCAGGTGAAAATCTGAAGGGGAGAACTAGAAATAGAGGCTCTTAAACTGTTTGAATTCCCTCCTTGCAGCACTGGTTTGTGAAGTGATTTATTTGAGCTGCAGCCTATAGACCATATATCACCTTCCTGGTTGGCTTTGTTGGCACCTTGTCACATTCTTGTGGGCTTGAGGAATTCATTGTTCTTGTTTGAACTGATAAGAACAAAAAAGGATTTTCTGCCGGGGACCTTGGGAAAGGCAGAACGGGAGGAATGTTGACATGAAACAGCAGGGCTGCACTTTCCCAAGCCTTTCAGCCGGCGCAGCAGCCCACATTCTTCTCCAGCCGGGTAGCTTGGGCTTGAGGTGTGCTGAGCGCCGCCTTACTCGCTGCTGCCGGCAGCCGTGGCGCAGAGCAGTGGCAGAGCAGGGAGGGAGCAGGGCAGTAGATGGTTTTGGGGCCCAGGGTAGGATCGCTTTAAAGAGAATCTTGCATTGTGGCAGGAGATCTTGATCGCCAAGAGGAATGTGAAACGTGGAGTGTTGCTCAATTTGAGCCAAACATCCAAAATTCATCTCACTCAGTGTGTGCCTTTTGGGAAAGGTGCCACCCTGATTCTTCTTCCTCAGCTGTATGCTTGAATGCTTAGCTCAGGAAGGTGGCCTAAAGCTCTCGATTGCAGCTGTCACATGAACCACTCCTTGAAGGTAGAATGGGTAATGGATATTGAGAGCATCACTCTGCTTCTCACAGGCTTTGTAACAAGTGCTGTTACAGACACAGCATCTCATCACTATCCTGGATGAAAACTCCATCTCTTTCTTTTTTTCACAGTTCCTCAACATTATAAAAAAGAGGCATTTTCTTGCTCCTCCTGAAAGCACAAAAGGTCACCATACAGTCTTGAGCTTTACAAAGATGTGCCAGTATGAAGCATATTGGTACTGATGAGCAGCGAGCTACAAAAAGTACCAATTAAAACCAGAATTTTTGCTGGAGCAGGCAACCATCTGCTCCAAAGTTTTTCCCCTACTATGTACACAGGGGAGTGTTTTGCTCTTTTTATGCCTTCCAGGTACCTGGGGAAAGGAGATCATTGCCTCCTTAAGCTCTCTCCTTGAGAGGATATGAGAGAGCCCTAATAGAAGCTGTCCTTGAAGTAATACCACCTCTCTTTGTAATGATAATAATAGAACAGATAGCTCTTTACCTTTCCAGGTGGTGCCAGACTTAAATTTCAAAATGCTGATGACAAATAGTTAAGCTCATATAATTTTTAAATTCAAACATAAACAAGGGTGTTGGCTGCAGAGGGAGGGTGTAAGGTCGGTGTGTGGCAAGGGGTCCGACCGAAAAAAGTCCTTTATTTCTGCTTTTGTGGTTATTTTTCTTACCATTTAGGCAACTGATCTGCTGAGTACAAGCTGTGTGGTGTGTACAGGACCATCTAGCATGACACAGAGATACAACATACCGCTTCGAAGTACAGGCCAGGCTGATGGAGAAGGCAGGGGTTTCCCTCTGCTTAGTGCCATTTCCCAACCATAGGGGAGGCTGGGAACCATTACAGAAGGCAGAGCTCTCTGTAAGACCCTTTTCATTCATGCTGTATCCTGCAGGGTCATGTGCCCACGAGATGCAGAAAGAGTATGTGGTTATTTGAGTAAAAAAGGAGTTGCACCCACATGCATACTTAAGACCAAAAAGCACAGGATTACTTCAGCCAGGATATAGCGAAATGAAAGAACAATAGAATCCCGTATTTACTACTGTGAAATTCTGTCTTGATGTAATTCCATTGCCTCAACAATTTTACAGATAAGTTTTATGGTAGATGCTGACCTGGAAATATCTTCAGGCTAGCAAGGCAAGATCAAGGAGAAAAGCAGGAGGAGTTGAGATCAGCTCCTCATACGGAGCCAGTGGCCAGAATCTCTCTGGGTTACTGCAGTGGAGGATACAAGCTTACCTGAGCTCCCCAGACCTTCCACCAAAAGGCACCACCTCCACCTCCAGCAGAAGAGCCAGTCTGGTTCTTACCAGCACCAGCAAGGCTCTCACCACCACCTTTTCTCCTACATCCCACCATCCACTGCAGCAGGGGGTGTAGCAGGATTCACATGCTTTCCTTATCTTGCACATGGGTGTAAAAAGACTGGCTAGCCAGGTTATACAGCTATATATAACCCAGAGCCAGCTCTGACTGAACCATCATTACTTAAAGAGGAGTTACTGCCTGGATTTCATTAAGGTGAGAAAGAGTCCTTTGCTGCTCTAGGTGAGGTGAAGTGACCATGGTGAGGAGTGGAGGGTATGCATTCACATGCATGCTCTTGATTCATAAAGCTGCCCACTGATGTGACAGCCTTTTTTTGACGGTAGCTGGTGCAAAATAGCCTTATAGCTCAAATATTAAGGCTGACCTGTTCAGAGAACACAATTTGTGTGATACAGTGGATACTCTGTTTTCTTCCACTGTATGTTTTAAATCAGCTACTAGACAAGGTCACCTGCTGATCCAGGGCACTGCAGGGAGCACCAGCTTGAAAGCTCTGTGGGGAGTCTGAGCATCCCCACCAATGCTGCTGTCACGGCAGGATGAGAGAGAGACGAAGGAGCAGCCAGGGAGGAGAGAGCAGGCTGATGTTGACAGGGCAGAAGGGAAAGGGTGAAGTGTCAAGGGATGTCGAGGCAACATGGCAGGCCTGAAAGCAGTGGCAAGGTGTCCTGGCTACAAGCAGGTTGGGAAGGATCAGTGTACAATGCAAAAGTTGCCTGCCCAGCTTCATGACCTCGGTCCAGACTGTACTTTCTGTGCTTCAGCTTTTACCATGTGTACTATAGGGTTGGTAATTTCAATCTTCCACTGTGTGCAATATCTTGAGAGCTTTAGATTAAAACTTTTATTTTACAAGCACGTAGGACAGAAGGAAACTTTTCTACGTGGTAGGGCCTGCTTCTGGGGGTCCAGATCAATTACTTTGGGGCTGGGACAGGTAAGGCCATCATCTACCTGCTGCTTAGACCACAGCAATGAAATCTGTAATTTGCCATTCGGTACCTATTAGTGCCTAAGAGGGGAACACATTTTGACTTTTTTACTCCTAGTAGTGGCTATTGAGAATATATAAAAGGGTAAAATATGAGTTGTAAAGGGTGAAGTGCCTATGTGTGTGAATGGGTGTGTGTATATGTGTAAGCCTGTCTTTGTAATATGTGAAGCAGCTTATATACGGGACAAAGACTGAGACAAGCTTGCCAGGTTTTTTAAGTCAATATTGGCTTGTCTGATAAAAGAGTCTGTTTCTGCCTCCACATCTTGCCTTGCTCACAGCCTGAGCTGGTCAAATGTACAGCGACCACAATATTTCAAACAAAATTTGCAAGTGATGCTGTTCTTCTGGCAGCATGGTGTCTTCTCCTTGACTTCACCTGAAAAGCTATAAGCATCTTTAGGAATGACTGCCAGAGAGTATTAGATACTAATTTGGAGGCAGGTGGAGTTTATGGTACAAATACCCCCTGTACTTCTTGGTTTGTAGTGCAAAGTGTTGTAAAGATCATGTATTTGACCTAAGAGCTCTTGCTCACATGAGTAGTCCTCCTGAAGTGAAGACTAATGGCTCAGGCACTGCCTTTACAGGTGTTTTTAGAGAGTGTTTTTTTTTGTAATGACTCCACATTGCTATCTGTTTCTCCAAGTCCAGCTCCTCTGACATTCACATTGGCAAGCTTGCCAGCTTTGAGCTTTGCCTTGTCTTGAGCTTGGAAGCTGCCCTGCTTTCCAGGGCTGAGCTCACTGACAGTGTATCACTGCTCTCTGCTGGAGAAGCACTGGGATGGGCCAGGCCTCTCTGGGTCTCCAGCTGTTTGTCAGGAATGCAGGTGTGATGGCCAAACCGATAACCTCTGAGCCTTCAAGAGAAAACTTAATGTAGAGCTTATTCCTGTTCCACATACAGCACAGTCTGGGGTCTGTGTTGTGCAGGCTGGAGACAAGAGTTTTCAGAAAGAAGATGAGAGAGATAAATATGGTGATGCTGGCTGAACATAAACATCTGTGGTCACATGGACTCACTCTCTGATAGTGCAGGATAACAGGCACTGGGGTAATTTTCACAGGTTTCTGCTCTAGCCTGGAGTAGGCTTTCCCAATTGCATTTGAAGTCATTTAACATGTGTTAAATGTTTCTTCTGGTGAGATGCAATGTCCAGTTTTGAGTGTAATGTGTTTCTACTCAAGGGGTGTAGCAAGCATGAGGTCCTAAGAGTTCATGTTTAAAGAGACTTGTTCCAGTCATCTTGATTAGATTTTGGTAGTTGCAGGAATTAATCTGACTGTCGCATTGAGACATTTTTCAAAGACACAGGGAAATGATCAGACCTTCCCCACAAAATAAAAATTATTTAAAATAGTCTCTCCCACTTGAGCCCACACACACATACATATCATGTACATGCACATATGATATGTCTTCATATACTGTTGTAGCTGTAGCATCTTTTTTTGCTTGAAAACAACTCAAACATAAATCATGAAAAGGGAGCTTTACAACGGCTTTAAAGTGCTATTATATTCTACAACATTCCAAGTGAATTATTGCTGTGCTGTCAAAGAAAACAAAAACATTTGGGAAGGACTGTTTATTTTACAGTGGTTGACCAAAAGTATGCAAGTGGTTATAAAATATGTAGACAGCTAACGATGGGAGGTGCCATTGCTCATTCTGTAACCCATTCACAAACCTTTGACACTGATTTTAGATCACTGGAGATGGAACTAGGCACTTCCCACAGGAAAACACATGCACTCCCAAATGACTCAAATTATAAACAAAACTCACCGT
>NW_008630975.1:40069-53433 GCF_000691845.1 Merops nubicus | reverse complement strand
TCCCCCCCGATCCTTCTTCCCCACCCACCCACAGAACCAAGTGAAAAGCATGGGACTTCTATATGTGTAGTGAGGCCTATTCAACCAACTGTTTCTATGAACTGTTTTCCTCTAAGACAAGGTGTAACTTGTAGAGCTGTGTGTTTAAATTTGACTTGTCTTTCAAATAAAACTTTTTATTAAGGTGGTACTATTTTTGGTGCTATAAAGTACACTTTGCTATTATTAGAATCCCTTTGCAAGTCTTTGTAGATGCTACAAAGTCATGAGAGGCATGGAGAGAGTTGGTAGGAACTGGCAGTTGACCAGCTTTTCTAAGACAGGAGTGAGTGGAATCAACTGAAATCAGCAGTAGCCTATTTCAGAACAGAGATGGTTCTTCACACTGCAGGTTGTAGATCAGTGGAGCTCCTTGCCACAGAGCATTGGATGCTAACTTTTTATGAAGCTTCAAGGGGATACTGGATAAATTCATGGAAGGGAGGCCCTTTGATTACTAAGCACACACAGACCACATCTGGCTGAGGAGCCCCCACAACTTAAACTAACTAAAGGCATGGAGAGTGTCAGGGGATCATTCTTCCTCTCTGTGTCCTTTTTCTAGGCATCAGCTTACAAAAAAAAAGAATACAGGGATAGATAAACATCTCTTCTGTCCTAGTAAGACTGTTCTGTATACACAGTGTAAATCTAATAGTGGAGATACCTTGTAAGTGCGTTCAGCTTCTCTTGCCTTCCCTCTCAACAATAGTAATGCAGGCAGGAATGAATTCTTGAAGATGCTGAAGACCTTATGATGAGCATTCTTTTCTATATGTTCTTCTTACATGAGCATCGTACAAGGTCAGCCTCCACCAACAGAAGACTAAAGGCTCAATCTGCAATGCCATGTTGACTCCACTGGAAATCTGCCTGGATAGCGGGCCAGTCCTAAATACTTCAGTCAGGATCCTCAAGACCTTGGCATCCTCAAATACTCCTCACAGTTGTGATCTTTTAATAACATCCGAGGCTATATACATGTCTTCAGTGAATCTAAACATGAAGCTGCCTGTGTTTGTCTATCAAAACAGATGTTGTAGAAGCTCATACGTACTTGAGCACATTTCTTTTTGCTTAAGCATAAGTATGTGCATTTATCAGGCCTGATGCAGAGCCCACCAAAGTCAGTGTAAGGTTGGCTTTAATGAAGATTAGATCAAGCCCTTGGCACTGCCCTTAGGTGCTTAGTGGTCTCCTATTATTGTGCAGACACAAAATTTAGTACTTCAGGAGAGTACATATGTTCCTAGAAGACCTCTATCTTGTCACTGCCCAGTGTGAAACACCTCAGTGATCACCATCCCTTTCTGTTCTGCCCCCCTGCAACAAAACATCTGTCAGAGGCTTTTACAAAGAAAAAGCAATTGTGATTTTTATCAGTTGAGCCTATTAAGAAATGGGAAATGGCAGGAAAGTCACCTCTTATCTGGGAATAATCTTACATTATATTTTCTTGCTCTGTGGAGTCTCTGAATTAGCTATCTTGCTTTGCATAGTCACAGTGTAAATGTTGGTTGGGTAGGGATGGAGTCCTTAAAAGCAAACCAGCAATAGTCATATTAATAGTCATGGTCATAATCGTAACGACAATAATAAGAATAATCATTTATGATAAAATCTCCCTGTAAGTCCTCATGCACATTGCAAAGTGGTAGAAAGTTCAGCCTTGGTCTGCATCAGTGTATAGCTGCCAATATCCTGCAGGAAACTAAAAAAACAGAAAGAAAATGGTTAAAGGAATTTTGTCCACCCACTGACATACTCCATACATGCCAAAACATGTGCAGGCTCTCTGCAGTTGCTAATTAGGATCTGTTGATGAAGGAAGCATGTGAATCCTGGTGAACCTGCCTTTCATAAATGTGGCAGGGTTACTGCCCCACCGCTCTTGACACGTTTCCCTTCCCTGTAGGTACACATCCTTTCCCAGGCGCTCCTGCAGTGCATGTGAATTGGTCTGAGGAGTGCTCCAGCTACACCCCTTAGGTGAAATTCCATTGGAAAGCCAAGGTGGGGAGTGTCTATGAGCTGCTTAACTGCTGATCAGTCCTTTTGCCCTTTGTTTACTACCGTAGTACGTCAACAGTGCCAGAGACTGTACAGTATTACCTTGCACAGCTACATAATTAAAGCTGTCTTCCCTGACCAGGGGGAAATAAGCCTGCAAAAGCCTGCTGCTGTTTGCCAAAAGTAACCTTAGTCAATGGGAGAGAGAGATATGTTTTGTGCTTGGTCTTTTTGCTGCTTGTATTAGAATCATGCGCTGCTGTTTCCCTCTGTTTTGCCAGTTGGCATCCATCCACCTTTTCTGTTCATGCTCAAGCAGCCAGGAACACTACGGCGGGAGAGGAAGCCCCTTCTCATATGTTGCTGGCTGAGCTGCCAATGGCCTGTGTTTGTAGTGGATCCATCAACAAAACAAAACAACCCCATCGAATCAGCTGTGTTCACTAATGAATACTATCGGAGCACTGTCCCAGAGCTTCCCTTCCTCTTCAGCTGTAATAAAGGCATGAGATTTATTTAATATCCAAAGCAAAAATGGGCATGTGTTTCCCCAAACTGAGTAGCTATTTTGTTACACACAAAAAAACACCAGAGGAAAGCCCTGGGACACTTCCTACTCAAATGTAGGTGGAGGTGAATGAACTTGGTCTGAACTGATAAAGTTGATTAGATGGTTTAATTGAGCTCTGGTACAGCAAAAAAGTAGAAATCTCTTCTGAACAGGAAATGGTGAAAGCTGCTTATGAACAGCCTGTAATGAGAGAATCTGAGTCATTAACTTGCATGAGCAGATGGGATATATGCTTACGCGTCACATGCCCAAATTACAGCCACAACAGAAATACTTTCACAGGGACTGAATAATAGTTGGGAGAAACAGAGTGGGTAGGGAGGCAAGAAAAACAGCCAAGTGATTGAAAATATCCTCCAGAGTAGTAGCCTACAAATGACATTTTGGATGCTGAATGTGAACTGGAAATAGGAATACAGTTCTTTCTGAAAAGCTGTCTGTTGAGGTGGTTGTCATTTTGGGACTACT
Source organism: Merops nubicus (assembly GCF_000691845.1). Taxonomy (NCBI): domain Eukaryota; kingdom Metazoa; phylum Chordata; class Aves; order Coraciiformes; family Meropidae; genus Merops; species Merops nubicus. The sequence goes on along the minus strand of NW_008630975.1, from coordinate 50,345 downwards.
TGATTTGAAAGGATGGGCTTGACAGAAACAGGCTTATCCCAGCCTTCCCACATAGGAAACGTACCTACTGATGCTGGGGCTCAATTCTGCTCTTGGTGTCCCACTGAAAAGTTATCGTTCAGTTTTTCTCACACCCACCCATTCTGAACCACCAGCTTATGCGACCACTGTGGGAATCAAGGTATACCCAAGGTCCTGTGTCCTCTGCTAGTGTTAGTGGCACCACTTACTAGCTTTAGTTCAAAGGCTTCAATCAGTCAGTTATGTTTTCTAAGGTAACTTACTATCAAGAACTATGGAAGGGAATATTTCTAACATTAATAGCACAGTCTTGTAGTCAGACACTTTTATTTCCAGAATTTACTGGTGCCTACAAATATTGCTTTCTCCCATTAAGACGGAGATAACAGCGATTTTTTTCAGATTTCTGAAAATTCTGGACTAGGAGGATGTAATGTGCTTAGGTTAGGTTAATAATAATTTATTTAAAATTGAGTGACTCACATTTTAAACAGTCCCTTTTTCTTCTGAATTACCTGGTATTTTTGTTCTCAGTCCTCTGGACCTCTGATGGGGGAAGTACTTCTTACAAGAGTGCAAGACTGTCTTCTATGTATGCCACATTTCTGATGTGTAGATCTCTTGGGCATTGTATAAAGGAGAATGCCATTGTTCCCTGTAGGAAATGAGGCAGCAGAAAGTGAATTGGTGGCATATTCCAACTCTTGGTTCCCTGCCTGATAAACTCGGCTGCTTCTGTTACCTGTAAGTGTGTTTAAAGAGTTTAAATTATGTTATAAAGTGAGTAATAGATTTCCCTATTGGTTGCAAGGAAAATAATGGATTTTGAAAGGTTTTATCCCTCAGCTAGGAGAGAAGATTATTGTGAATGTTTCAGAAACGGACAGTACGTTTTCTCAAAGACTTCCTCTTAAGTGAAAACTTGCCAGCAGTTTCTGCCTCATCTCCATACTAAGATGTACTTTGAAAGTGGAAAATTACTCACTGACATGACAGAAAAGGAGCAAGGGTTGACCCCAGACTTTTCATGTGTTCTGATTCGGTGTCTCTTCTGCACAAAGCCAGTCAGAGCTGTGATAGGCATGGCACGTTACTTCATAGAGAAAGCTCACAAAAGGAGTGGGACCTAGGATCTGTTTTGTGTGTTGGCTGACCTGCAGCAGCCAGCCATGTGTGTGTGGTCAGCCTGCTGCAAATGGTCAGTAACTTGACCATGCGCCTGCAATTTCTTTTTTGAACTTATCTGGAGGCTGTTGGTTGGCAGTAAAAACCTACCTGAGAGACATTTGGCAGGGAGAGTTTAAGACATAACTGATAATGGGAACAGGCTTAGTAAAAAGGGGATTAATTCTACATAAATTGGGAAAAGTCAGTCCAAGCTTTTCATCCTAGCATTAGCAGGGTTTTCAGTGTAGCTGCAATGTCTTGGGAAGGTGGGCATTAACTTCTGGGACGTCCCTGAGCCCAGGGTCTCTGGGTACAGTGTACACAGAATACTGTGTACACAGAACAAAGCACCAGAGCTCAGAGATTCCACAATTTAATATCCTTTGGGGTACTTTTCCTTCCTTGGTTTTATGGACGATGAATAAACCTAAGAGAATAATATAAGTCTACAGTTACTGTACAGGTTTTAAGTCTCATATTCTTTATGGCACAAGGTAAGCTGTAAAAGTTCAAGGTTTCAGCTCTGTGTAAATCAGTGTAGAGCCATCAAAGAGACTGTAAGAATCGGGGCATGATTTGGAAAAAAAGTAAAGCTAGTTCTGTGTTATTCAACTGGACTCTTTTCACTACCCTGAAAACAATTCAGGTAAAAGCATCCAAGATTAGTAAAACTTTTCCAGTGGCCAAACGTTCATCTTGATCATTTTTCAATCATTTAGAAGCAGACTAGTAATTTTAAGGCCAGATGAAGATGCTTTTAGTTGTGCCTTAAGGAATGAACCGTTTACGATCCTGAATCTCCAGTCTTGCTAAGTCTCATGTTCTGGGCTGTCAGCACCATTCCTTTTATGAAAAGGAAATACTTTCTTTCTTTCTTTAAGATGGGCAGCTATTTTTGCACAGGTATATAATACCAGCACATTAGTTGAAAAACGTCTGAATGACAGGATTCTTTTGTCTGAAAGCTCTGCATTAAAGAGTTTGTGGATTTTCCATTGTTTTATTTTTACCAGGGGTGCTCACTGTATTCTCCATGCTGTAGGTACTCGGCAGCAGCTAGCGGGTAGATTGAACTCATGGTGACATGCAAATGCACTGTGTTTTTATTCTTTGCTTAAAACCCTGTTTCAGGATTTTGTGTTGCCATCCCTTTCTGCAGTTCCTGGGTGCCTTCTGCATAAAATCAATGCCAGTACCAAATACCCTAGAGAAGGGCACAGAGCCTCTGATTTCTCTTTGCAGATGAGGTAAAAACCATTGTCAGAGGGACGGGTTTGTGAGCTTGGCTGGCAGGAGGGCTGGTGGCTAGGTAGCTCACAGGTGAGGCTATGAGCACTGCTCTCGCACCCTGCTGAGGATGCTTGCTGGTCTTGCCAGATCCCTCCAGCCCTTACTCCAGCCCTCAGTGGTGGGTTGGGCAGCTTTTAGAAACAAAAGAGAAACCTCACATCTGTGGCTCTGCGTGTTTTTGTACAAGCTCTCTTCTTGTTGAAACATCCAGAAGCCCATGTTCTATTTGCAGCTTGCCCCCCACTTCCCATGTAAAGTTCTTGCCTCACCAACAGGCAGGAAATTGGCAAACAGAACAGTATTACACATGATAGCCTCTTTTCTCACCTTTTGCCGGGTGATGTGACCTGTATGCTCATGTCCTTCGGCTCCTCTCAGTTAATGCCTTTCTTCCACACTAGACTGGGGCCCTGATGCTATAACCTCAGAAACCAGGTTATGATGGAGTTAGGCAGCCTCACAGCTCTGATGTGCAGGGGTCTCCATTGCGCAGTTGAAAGCACCATTTTACCGGTTGCTACAGGATGGACAGATGAAGAGTGTGTCTGTGGGTGGTTGTGAGGGAGGACATGGTGCTTGGCCACCTTGCAGGATCTGCAGTGTCCAGCCAGGTCTACACATCCTCTTTCCCCTCTCTTCTTCTGTTTCAGCTTCCTACCTTACCCCTTTTCTCCTTCTTGACCTATTCCACCACTTATTTAGCCCCGTGATTACAAGTCTCTTAACGCTGGCGCACTTCTTTCCTCAGAGGAGAAGGAGGGAGGGAGGGAGTGACACTCACCCCCGTAGTCTTGGCTGGAGGACAGCTGCTGCTGGCAGCGGTCTGGGAGGAACTCGCAATGGTAGCAGAAGAAAAGAATTTGGCGGGGAGGTGAGCCACATGATTGTGATTCATCCTGCACTCTTGAAATGTGGCAGGAGCACTAGGAAACGCTTCGGGTGCCAGAGGAGAGACACTCACGTTCAAACATCACATTCTTTTTATAGTAAGGCATGCCTCATAGGAAAAATATTGAACTTGGCCTTCGAGGATAAAGAAAATAGGCCCAACTGTGATTTTACTCCTTGAGTCACTCACTTAATCAGTTACTGGTTGCATGTAGGAAGCCTTCTATTAGGCTGACTTGGAAAAATTGTTTTTAATTAATTAATAGCGACACTGAGCTGTTTTTCAGTTTGCTCAAAACTGCTTTCATTTGTAGTCCCCTTTATGTATAAACACTTTTAAGATACTGTAATTCAGAAGAGTAATCACCTTAATCCAATCACTTGATGTAGCTGCCTTCTACATAGGGTTTTTTTTTTTTTTTTTAATCAGGGGTTGAAAGTTTGCTGGGAAGGTGAAAAAGTTGTACTGGAATCGTGATTGCTTTGTGGGCCTGATTCTTCCACCTTTCCTCATAGAGGAGAGCCCCTTAGCCCCGGGTTGCATACATGTCCCATTCCTATGCCATGGAGGAATGAAAGCAGCAAATGTCATTTAGTATGTGTGGAGGTTCAGGGCACCAGTTTGAAGACCAACAAATCAATTCCAGTCCAGCTTAAAAATTCCAGCTTTCCTTGTATAGACCTCCTCGTTTTGAAAGTATGAAGTAATGAGACATCTCCTTAGCCTTCTTTTGACCCAGCTCCCTCATCCGGCAGGAGGTGGTTACAGATGGCATTGTAGAAGCGCAGCTCACTCGAGGAACACCAGGCTGCACAGCCCTGTGCACTCGGAAGGCCCACGTTGGCTCAGAGGCTTATTGCTTCCCATGTGCCATAAATCTGCATCTGCATCCAAAAATGTAGAGGCCATAGTGCATGGAAGTTCCTCTTCCTCACTGAGTGTGTTTATGACAGATTTATATTGATGGCAACAGTGCACCACAGCCACAGACTTCTATTATATTCAGGATCTCCTAACTCAGTCCCTATTTCCTGTTGAAGGTGAGACAAGGTCCTGTATGAATGAGGGGTGAAATTACAGCTGAACTTTCTAATTGCAGTTAGTACAGGAGAACCTTTAAGAAATATAGCAAGACCTTTTGTGTTCAGAGCTACCTCTGCCCTCTCCTCGACAGTTTGCTTTATGCTTGGTTCACTTTTTTTCCCCCCTATGAAAAACCAGTAAATGTGTGCCTATATCTCTCATTATGTTTACAGAGGGTATTTGAAAAGAAGGTCAGAAGGGCTTTAATTCTTGAAAAAAAAACCCAGCCAGTTTCAGCTGCCCAGAACTTTCAAAGTGTATACAAAACCACAAATGCTGGTAACTGTTATTTCAGGCCCTGGGCTTAGACATGATAAATTAACGCTGTCCGAATTTCATTTGGGAAACAGTGCCTAGTCCTGCACAGACACTTCATATCCTGATGAACACCAGGGTGGGCTCAGAGGGGTAATTGCTACATCCTCTGTCTGACCTTGACGGGGACTGCTTCCCCCTGCCTCCTGTGCTGGGGCTGAAGCAGCAAGCCCAGGTGTGAACACTGGCCATGGCTCCGACAGCCAAGCAGATGTCAATTTTAGCTCTGCCAGAGTATTCTAGGACCAGATACTCCTTCACCTTGCCCTCCTTTCCCTCTGCCCTCTCCTGGTTTCACTGTGAGAGCAGAGGAGGAAGAAACTAATGTTCATAGAAAGGGCTTCAAAGTTTCCCAGTGTGTGTTAGGAGTGGTGCTAGCCTCTTTGAGGCTTTGAAAGATCCCATCATGAAGCTGCTCTGATAAAGTACAGCCCTCCTTCTGGTCTTGTACTGATTTGGCACCACTGTTTTAACTGGAATAATTCCTTCTCAATTCTAAGTCTAAATCAGGAACCAGAAGGGGGCAATGCTAAATGGTAACCGGAAAGAGAAGGTGGCACGTTGACCGTTTCTCTGTCCTCTCTAAGTGTTCTTATTTCATACACTGGTTGGGCAAACATACATTTTATTTAGGTTACTGTTGTGGGATCCGGTCACTTGTCTGAGAGACGAGAGGAGAAGCAGGTCTCCCATGGACTCGAGTGGTACCTAACTCCTTGGAAGAGACTATCGAAAAAACTGAACCAGCCCCAGAAATCACAGGGTGCAAAAATGCCTCCAAGCTGCCTTTCCACTTATCTTTTCATCTGGACTGGCCTCTGAATTTAAGCCAGTCAGTTGCTTCTTGCTTCAATCCTTGCTTCACCACAGGATTTAATGGCTTAGGACTTAATGGTTGTTTGCAGTGGTAAATAACTCTGCCTTTGATTGAAAGGAGAGTTCAAAATCTACTGAACCGAATCCCCTCTTTAAACAGCCAGTCTTTATTTTTTCCTTTAGAGCAGGAATCACCGGGGTGTTACTGTCTGTGCTTGCCATGATTCACCGGTCAACCACCTCATGCAGGGTGGTTTCATGCCATTCCTGCCTTCAGCCTCTGTGTCACCCCTTGTGCAGGAGGTGGTGCTGCTGGCTGAGCCAGGGTGTCTGAACGGCCAAGGTGTCTGCTGCTGTGTTAACGCAGGTTTTTTTTGGTCTGACATGTTATTGCAAACATCTGTCTGTGCCTTTGGGTTCCTAAAATATCTTTAAATGCCTGGGTGTATGCGTCTTCCCAAAGACACAGAGGAAGTCTGTGGTAGAGCAAGAACTTCTCCCTGGGGGAGGGACCCTGACGGTGCAGAGCAGTGAGTAAATCAGTACATCATTTGTGGATGTTTTTGAAGGGAGCTTAAAACACCGGCTGGTAAAAGGAGCATGTGTGAGATGACGTAACCCCAGCTTGGGAGGAAGAGCCCAGGGCTTCACACTGCTTTGTGGCAATGTGACAAGTTAGGCTTCCAATGACAGTCATTCACCCTGCCAGCCTGGATTTTAAGGGGTTACAGCTGGAGTTGTTATGATCTGTTTCATGGAAAACAAACAAACAAACAAGCAGATCTGTAGTTTTAGGAGCCTAAACGTTTTCAAACATCAGCCATCTGCCAGGCAGAGGTTCAATAAATCAAGGTTGCAGGAGAAGGTTAGAGTGCACACGTGTGCACGTGTTTTGCAGACTTTGCATACTTCTCCAATGACCAGTTTTCTAGGTTGATACTTACTTTGCAGAAGATGCTTTTAGGATTTGTGCAGCTGATGGCAATTAAAGAACTATGCTGGGGAGACGTGTGCCCCATTTGGAGAGAATTTAATTACTATCTCTCAGTGTATTTCTTTTTACTCTAGCTAACTGTACTTTGATGGTCTAACCCTGGAAGGTACTGAATATCTGTGCTTCCCACGGCATTTAAGTGGCACTGATGATGCTGTATACCTGGGATGATGCGTCTTGAGACCCGCTGTTTTGGTCAGTGTCCATGTTAGGTGTGGGCCTGGGGAATGTGTGAGTGACACCGCCCTTCCAGCCTGTCTGCCTTAATGCCTTGGTTTTTTCTCAAGGCCCCATTCTCAGGGCCTCTCAGAGCAGTATGGTATCTTTACCTTCAAAGGAATCCTGTTGAAGAGAAGGAACCAACATGAATGAAGGTGACAGACTCCACTCCAGCTCTCCCAGTTCCTGCCAAAGAAGGAGATGCTGTCCCGGGGTTTGCAGTCAATTCCAGCAGCAGTGCTCCCACAGGCATGGAGGGGAGCTAGAGCATCCCCTAACCAGCTCGCTTGGGAATATTCAGGAGAAAGCAGAACCTAGTTGTTAGTAGAGACCTTTACGTGGTTTTGTTCCTTAAAAAACAGAGGAAAAGAGCTTTTTAAACATTACTGCTTTTTTTTACACACCACTGCAAAACGTGGTGGTGCTCTGCACAGCCCAACTTTGTACATGCAGCTCTTTATCCTCTCACTGCCACTGCGCTGCTGTAAATCTGAAGATAAATCCATTTGGACTAGTAAAAGATCATTTAAAATAAATAGTAAAATGAAAAACATTTGCAGAGCAATAAAGGAAACACCTTTGCAAACAGTTCGCCCTTGTTTTGAGAAACATTAGAGTATCAGTCACCAAAGTTGCAAATAATATTTTTGTTAGGTTTCAGATCCATGTACACAAATACAGGCAGCATACAGCCATGGATGCTTACAGAGCCTACGTCCAACTGCACGATTACTAATTCACTCCTTCATCATCACAGCAAATTCTTTAATGCAGGACATAAAGTACAAGTCATTAACAATGTTTATGAGGAAGCATATTGTGTTTAAATGCACATTGTGAAGAAAAAAAGGCGTTAAGATTGTTCAGTGCATAGGAAGTGAGGAGGGGAGGAGGAAATAGTGTTTGTTGAATGTGTTTATGTGAGGATTACATGCAGTTTATGCAATTCAAGAGTTCAGAAGCAGATAAGATCTTTTAAATCAGCCATAAAATCTGTATCTGATTTTTCACACCAAAGAAATAACAAAAAATGGTTTTGTTTTCTCTGGAGGAAAACACAGGGAAGGAGGCATAGGGCCAAAATCTGATCTCAACTTTTGCTGGTGTTCGGTGAAATTGTTGGAAGTGTGCTGGATTTACACTGATGTAAGTGCGATTAGAGCCTTGCCTGTGGCAAGAACATCACTTCTGTATCTTTAGTATGGTTTGGGACTATCTTAGTATGAAAACTGTTTTAAATACATTGATATTACTGTGGTGTAGTTGACAAGGTCACGGTAAGCAAATACGGACAGTCATTACAGAACAATTTGCAGATTTAATATAATTTTGCTGATGTTTGGCTGAGTTCTTTGGGTCTACATATAATTTTGGTAGCTTAAATGTGTTTCTTACGAACGAGTTTTTAACTTAGAAGAGAGCATCCACCATGTGAGTCTGAAATGAATCCACACCCACATGTCACGTCCCTTTCAGTTGCTAAGTGACAGCTTGTCTCATCCAATCTTGTGAATTTAATTTCTACCTGGATGTGTTTGTAATCTCAGAATGAATCTATCCAGGCGAATCTTTCATTCTGCAGTGCAGTTTTACTTGTGACTGCATAGCTCATAGGTGATGCATATTCATTTGGTACAGATGTTAACAAGGTGGGGTGAATCAGACAGGGGCATTAACATCTCTTCTCCACTGGCTGTAGGTCTGTTCTGGTGTTTGGGTGCATTTCTTCTATTTTACAGGCTAAATCTGAGGTCAGATTCTATACTGCTGTAAGCCGTCAGAGATCCTTTTATTTCAGTGGATCTGTAGCAATTTGCACTGGCTGAGAATTTGGCCCCTAAAAGCTTGTGTCAACAAAAGTTTAACTGGGGAAAAAGCAGCAGAAAAAAACTAAGTAAAGGTTTTGCTGTCAGGAGACATTTCTATTATGTAATCCTAAAATAGCAGTGTTTTGAGTATAGCCTGTTCTGTCACCCTAAACAGAATTAGTACAGTTGGGAAAGGGGGGGGAGGTGTGAATGTTTCAAGGAGGTCTTTGAACGTTTTCTTCAAATGTTCATTGCTTCTAAGATCTCATTTTTTGTGTGCCTTTATTTGCTCCAGAATACCGCTGGACTGCCAACAAAGGAGGGCCTGTCCTCCCAGGAATTTTCTGCATTCCTCTCTGGAGTAGGCATTTTTCTCAGCTACAAAGGCCCTTTGGCAAATTCCCTCTAATCATTGGATTTACCCTGGGCTCTGATAGGTGCCATTCATGAACTTGGTCTGCTGTTTGATGGGACTGAAGCATTAAGGGGACCTTTTCATGATAAACAAAACAGAGTAACATCACTGGAGGAATCACAAAGCTGCTCTTGTAGAGCAGCGAGGTTCTTTCTCCCTCCATTCTCTCTGTTTCCCTCTGTTCTCCATTTTCCTTTTGGCTTTTTTTCCCTCATCCTTTCCTTGCTTATGTGAGCATACATTCTTTTTTGTCTCTGGGACCATTTTTAGTGGCAGATCTTGCCAACTTTGCTCACCTCAGAAGGCAGGGGCTAGCTCACTGCTCATGCTCAGCCCCATGTAAACCCATACAAAATGCCGGGATTCGACATTTTGGTGTTTTTTCCAAATGTCTTATACAACATCACAGCAGAGGCATCCATGGATCCCAGTTCCTGTCTTCCCTTCCATGGCTTTCAGTCCCATCAGTGGGTTTCACTTCCATCAATATCTGGTGTTCAAATGAGATGGGGAAGGAAAAGAAGTTAAGGGAGGACTCACCTTGGTATCAAAGTAAAAGCCAAAGTTTCTGCAGCTTTTATACTCCATTGTTAATAGTGACTTTGTAGTCTTTTGGACAACACGTGCAGATTTTTTTCTCTAGTAACTTTTTAAAAACTGCGGTACTGTCCTAGTAATGGATATGTTGTGAAAAGCAATATTCAGAACACAGAGAGGTAATACAAAAGTAGATGCGTTTATAAAACAAACTCGGCAACGAAAAATGTGACAGAATTGCATCTTTTCTTTGAGGTTGTGGCTGCTCATCTTTGTGGGGTGATGGGACCAAATAAAATGCAAACAATGCAATGCTCTTCCTTTCAGCACTCCTTTCATTTACACATCTCATACACCTTCTGATGAAGCATCACAGCAATGGCTTTAGTGAGCAGTACACTAAACTTTTTCCTTTAGAAAAAACAAAAGTTGTTTCTGAGTTTGAAAAACGCTGCATTTCCGACTAACTGTTTGAAACTAATCCAGGTTCACATTCAACACTTAATTTGTTAAATCAACTATATTTGAAGCTGATAATGAATCAATTAAGTAAGCATAAACCAGCCATTTTTGTTTCAGAATTTCCTAAAGCAAACTGATCTTTTTCCAATAAAAAGAATTTTTTTGCTGGAATTTTCCTCTCCAAAATTAAAAGAGAGAGAAGTCAGACAGAAGGGAAATGAGCACGTTGTCTCCCATGTGCCACACATAACTTCTCACAC
>NW_008630975.1:0-40038 GCF_000691845.1 Merops nubicus | reverse complement strand
GCTGAACAACACTGTATTTGGAAATCATTAGTGAAAAAGCCGGATGTGCTGTGAGTATGTTATAGAGCTCTTCTTAGACTCAAAACCAGCAGATCATCAGGTTACACATGAAGGCATTGCGATATGTAAGTCCTTTTTTGGTACCGTGGAGAACCCTCCCAGTTCTTCAGATAAGAGCCTTAACCGTAAGTGTCTCGAGGGGCTTATTTAGGTTGGAGGAAATGTAAGAGAACTACTGTAATTTGGTCTAGGTATAGCTCTTTTGAGGAAAACTCCTCAGATTTTCCTTCTTTCTTTTGTCTTTCCATCTGTCTTACCTGCCTACCCATCTCAGTCTCATTGCAAAGCCATTGGAGATGGCTGACAGTTGCAGGGATGGAAAACCACCATAGATCCAGCTGACAGCTCTGATGTGAGAATGAATATGAATAAGTGAGAGTAAGAGGTTGCATCCTGGACAGTTTAAGGGGAGGATGGAATGAGAATGACTGTGGTGCTGTGTAAGTTAACCATGCTGGCTGGCCTGGACATCATGGACAACCTATTGGGACACCTGCATTGGTCATGCCACAGCCAGGACCTGTTGAGCATATTTCACTAGCTTCCAAGTGCTGTGTTTCCAAGGGGACCACATATGTGCTTGTGGAAATTTTGCACCTACAGAGGGTTGAGGGAGTACAGAAAGGAGTCAAGGCACTGTCTTGACAAAAAGTTCAGTCTCCTTAACTGTAAGGAGACACAACATATAAATGACCTCAAGGCCCCAGAGCCCCTCAACTCTTCCATATCAGCTTCCAGACCTGGAGTGCAGGATGTTTTATTAACAGTTGCTATAACTATAAACACTTACTTGGCACCAATCACTAGTGTCCAAGGACCTTCCTGTATTTAAATGAATTAATTAAACATATTACAGCATTTAATGCCCACGGTGGGAGATTCAGCCCTGGGCCATGTGGACTGAAGAGTTGGGTGGTTTGAGTGGGACACATGATTAAAGGATGCGTAGTCATAATTCCAATCAGTGCACTGACAACTTTATTTTGTATTTTTTATCTTTTAAAATTTACCTTCCAAAACACTCATTGCCAAAAATACCTCAGGGATAATGAAATAATGTGAAAGCAACTTTATGTTCAAAATTATGTTTCATACCTCCTGAGAATATCTTGAATGGTATAGAAATTAGAGGTACCTTTAAATAATGGAGTCTCTTTCTTGGAGACTATTGATAAAAATGAGCTTTGCTGTCCTCAAAGAACTAGTGCTATGAAATGCCAGTCATGGTTTAGTTGTGATTCAGTATATTAATGACATGTGACAGACTAAAGGCCTTTGAAGTCTAATTCTTGATTGTGTCTAATAATCTGGTTTTTGTAGTGCTGAACTTTAAAACATAGGCCTGCAGCTAAACTGGTGCAGGCAAATATAGTCATGAGGTCACATTTAACAGTGATTGAAGGTGAAGTCCTTCTAGTGTTCGCTTAGAGACTAGAGTTGTGAAGGGGTCACCCCAGAGGTTGGTCTCCAGCCACCAGCTTATGTTTTCTGCAGGTCTGTTTCTCAGGTGTTTGACTGAAAAAGGGGTAAGTATAACCATTTGAAAACAGTGGTAACTCAAGAAAAATTCTGTCCTTTCCGTCAAATACAAGAAATATTGGCAGGAGGAGGGGGAAGGCTGTGTCTCCATGTGCCAGTTAGCCTCTTTCAACTCACTTAAAAAAGTCATTTGACCTCTGCCTCTGCTGGATGGAGCAAACTAGCAGATGAGGGGCTGCTGAGGGTCTTCTCCATAGTGATACCCTTTGAGTGATCTGATTCCTACAGGTGAAAAAAAGACTTGAAGGAGAATACATGCTCTCTGCAGGATATAAGATTTACATTAGAGAAGACCTTCTGGCATTACAGAAAGAGCACAATGACAATTGTCTCCTTAGATCCCAGTGATACTAATGGGTTGACATCTTCTTCAAGGGAAGAACAGATGACAGCATACATAAGTGCTTGGTTTGGACTTCATTCCAAGTTAAGAAAACAAAAGACATGCAACACTTAGTTCCCCCCCAAAAAAGATGTCCCTTACTGCTCATTGCTCCGCTCCTGCCCACAGCTGCTGCACAGATGGGCCGCGAGCGGCCGTGTCCCACCGGTGCCCTGCGTTCGCAGCAGCAGCTCTCCTTTCCCTCTCTCTGTGGCAGAGGTGCAGTTCCTGAGCAGTACCAGCTGAGTGCCAGCGGGTGCAGCCTCACTCTCGTTATGCACGGGGCTGTGATTACATATGCAGCAAAATTTGAGACCCTTTGGCATGGGTTTCAGTTTGGGTAAGAGTTTACTGGAACTGGTTTGGAATTTTGGGGGATTCTTTTTTTTTTTTTTTGTCCAGAAACACTGAATTGTTTAATCAGAGATTCCTAAGAGGAAAGGTCCGTTCCAGTCAATTTCCCATTTCAATTAAAAGAAAAATAAAGTTGCATGGCCTGTTTGGCATTTTATAAATGAGAAGGTCTGCTTTTGTGTTTAAAATTTTAATCAGTCTATGATTAAAACAAACACGAGTGATCAAAAATTAAGTACCAATAAATGAAATGAGAAATTTCACTTGATTCGTTGCACAGGTGGTTTTGTTTCATGAATCTTTTTTGATAGTTTTATTTTTAAAGGACTTCAATTAACTTGCCTTCCTCAGTCCTCGAAATAACAGCTGCTGGGTCAAACAACTTCTAATTCTCTGACCCTTAGCATTTCATTTGTCACACAGCAAGGCAAAGTCACTCGCCTTCGGTTGCATGTCAGCAGTGCGTCCTCTGTATTCATCCATATGGGGGAACCAGAGCTGTAGCTGGAGATAAAAATATGCTCTTTGATTGATAGCACCATGATCTCTTTTAACTTTTGGAGACGACTTTTCAGCCCCAGCTGCTTGGCAAGCAAGCCAGTCTGGAGTCCAGAGAAGAGCCCTGGTACCAATCCTATCATGATGGGTGTTGTAGATCATGTACCTTGTGCAAGAATTATGCAACTTGTCAAGTCCGTTTTAGGCTTGAGAAGGAAACACAATCCGAAAAGTTCTCACAAGGTGGGGAAAATGTTTAGCACTGCTCATGCTGAATTCTGTATGAGATCTTCCAGAAAGATAGTATAGCCCCTTATGTGGAGCTACAATAACCTCATAAAACTGATATGAGGTTGATCCTTCACTCGTGCCAGAGCACCAGAACTTGGCTCACTCACTCTTTGCGTTTTCAGTTCCCACAGGCACATGAGGCATACATTTTGAAGACTGAAGGCAATTGATCATGGGAACAGCTTCCTTAGGAGATGTGGTGAATTTTTCAAGACTTGCAGTCTTGAAATCACAATTGGATGTTTTTCTGAAAGATATGCAATACTTGAACCTGGAATTATGTTGTTGATGCAAGAACTGCTGGGAAAAACTCTGTGACTTGTGCTGTGCAGAACGTTAGACTAGGTCATAGCAATGGGACCTTCTGGTCTTATCTGTGTCTGTTGAGGGTGTTAGGGGATCTATTAATTACTGTGACATGGATGTTGTGCCTCAGTTCAGTGCTTTACTCAGCTGACAGTTACCATAGAGATTATTCACATTGTTGTATTGGTAAAAATGATCTGAAAGCAAAACTTCATCCTTTCCAGAGCTGTGTGCTGGCAAGAAGGGATTGATTGTCTGAGTGATACAACATGGGTGAAGTTGGTGGAGAAAAGAGGACAAGTCATCCTGGCTGCCCATTGCCAGTGGAGGACTCCAGATAGTTAAGCTGTAGGAAGACCCAACTGTGCTGGTGGAAAAGGTCACTGCCCTCGGCTGCTCATCACAGCCTCCTGACCAGAGGTTACTGACCTTGCCCAGCTGTGATCAGGCACCGTCTGTGAGCACTTCCTAATCTGCTCCAAGCAAGATCAGCCACATTAGTTCAGATGGTCTAAATGGTTGGTCTGAGTGAGCTTGGCCACTTTTGTCTGAAGAGGATGGGAAGTCATCCTGCTGCGCTTGCCAATGGCAGAGCGAGGAGAGTGGCAGCTCTCAGCTGGCAGCAGTGCCGTCCTCCTGTGGGAAAAGGATGCCTGTCCTCAGGTTCAGATCTGGCTTCCCCTTCCTCTCTCTGCTGTCTGCTTCCCACCTTGGAGACAGTCTCACTGGGAACAGGTTATTAGGCTCCTTATATTGCATACCCAGTTATCCTGTGGCACAAGGCTTTTTGTTGCCATATTTGCACACACTCGAGCCCCACGTGAATTCCACTGTCATTATCTTGACTTTACCTCCGTCATATCAAGTCCAGGTTACAGGCACATCCTTTTGAAAAAGATTTATTTTATTTTATTTACTCATCTAGGAAACAGAAGTTCACATCCTGTGAGTTGTACTGGCCTTGTTTTTCCTGCTCATTTCTGGCAGTACTCTGCTGCTACTGCTAAAATCTGTTTATCGTGTCAGCTCCCAGCAAGCATAATTGATAATTGCATTATCAGCTCTATTGAGTTATCAGTGACCCTACAAAGCAGCATCTTTTCATGAACCCCTATCCCTTGCAGCCTCAGTGCTTGCAAAGCAGCACACATGAAAGAGATTGCTGTGCCTGGTGTTGGTACAGACTTGTGCTAAGACTGGCCTCATTTAGTGCAAGTTTTACTACCTGTGGAATTTTAAAAGGATGTTCAGTGTAGCATGTCCGATGGGCAGGAAGCAAACTAAGGCTTGATTTTTAACTCTGGTTAATATCCAAAGATTTTTTTGTACAGGAACTGCTAATTTTTGTTTAAACTTTTTCGACAGCTACTGAGCCAAAGTCAGCTGTAGTCATAACCTCAGTAAGAAGGCTAAGGGCTTGCATGTCCAGCAGTGATATTCAACATTTAAAGATTAATCTAGTTAAATGAAGAGGGAATTTGGTCGAGCATCTGTATTTTCTGTTGATTTGAAGAAGGTGTATCAGTTTATAAAACCTGCTACTCTGTGGGAAGAATTTGAGGATGACAGTCTTCGAGAAATGGCAGCAGCCAGTCCACGCTAGTTTTATTTTATTTCAAGCATAGTGGTAGTTGGCATGTGATGAGATCAAAGTTTCTATTAGATGTTAATTGAATTTATTACAGTGGCCCTTGCTGGTATCCCTTTGGTGGAGGTCTCGTCAATGTTTCCATTATAAACTTTGTTTATTAGTAGTAATACAGCCATAAAAATTCTCTCCAGATTGAAATACAGTGCAGAAGTTCTCAGCTGAGATCCAAGAACATTTCTCTTTTCCTTCAAATTTGAAGGAAATTGGTTTGGCCATGGTTTAGTTAGAATAAGACAAAAATAGGATTTTGGCTGCATTTGGACATATTTTACATTTCTTTCACTAAAACAGAAACAAACATTTTAGAGGCAATAATTTTCTTTACTGTTTTTATATATAACAAAATTAAGGAACCAGACAGTAAAAAGATTTTGCGTACAATTTAACTGGCTATCCACATGTGCAAATATGGCAGAATTCCCCATCTCCTCAGCAAAGGGATTCTGTTTTAAGGTTGACAGTGAGGGAATAGGGAGTTTTATGCTCTGCTAGTACCATGTAGGCATCTCCTTTTAAAAAAAAAATACATATACAATACAGGATTAGATAATGGATTTGCTAATCTAATGTCCCATATATAGCAGTCAGCACCAGAAAAGGATAGAAACAATCTCCTAATAGACAGTTAGGAGATTAACAAAGGAAGTCCCTGAGAGAAGATTCAGTCTGGGTTATGGGCATTTAATGGTTGTCAGATGCCTTGAAACACGAGGATGTAGACGTAGATATCAAATGGCACTAATCCACTTTTTCTTTTCTCTCCATTCTCCTTTAGTTTCTATAGCTACTTTTGATAATTTGATGTACATAAATGATCCACAGGCAGGGTGATGGCCCCACAGACACCTCATGCAGCCCCTACAGAGTACTCTGTAGCTGTGGGAGTTTGTGGAAGTTGACATGGTCTGAACCCTGGGTGTGCGGTGGTGTACTGGTGCCCACATTTTTTGTGTCTGCAGGCTGGTGTGCTGGAGAAGGATTTTCTCTCTCTCTGCTTCTAGCTCCCCTCAGATGCTACCTGATCACTTATGGAGAACAGCAACTGCCTGGGGTGTCACCCTGCTCACCAGCATCAGCCTTGCTGCTCTCACTCGGTGTAGGGAGGCCAGGCACAGAACAAGTGGCTTGAGGCTTGGCAGAGTGCTAAAGGGGAGATAAGTTCATCCTCACACAATTGGATTCCCCCTGTTTCTTGGTGAAAGACGGGTTTGGGAGGTTTCTTTAGAGGCAGGAGAAGGACTTTTAGGTTCGGTTTCTGTGGGTATTGTTAGGCTGTAACATCCAGTAGATTCACCTGGAAATTCTAGGATTGTTTTCAGTTTTAAAGCTGCCGTCAGTGTTTCCCAGTCTGTTCTGCAGAAGCCAGTACTCTGTATGGTCTTTCTTTTAAAAACTGTGTTGTTGGATGAATTTACTTCTTATGAAAGGTGTCAACATGGCAGTCCTGTAAATCAAAGTAATTTGATAATCCCTCATCTGGATTACTCTATTATCATTACTGTCGAAGCTGACTGGAAAAGGAACTAGCCCCATAATTTAAGTGAACAGTCATGTGCTGAAGTCCTGATGAGGAGGAAGAAAAGAATATTCAGCTTGGTTGCTTGGTCTGTGACAGCAAGAGCTCTGACTAGCAGCAAGTGCAGCATCCTTGTCTGTGGAACAAACAGCTGCAGCAGAAGGACTGGGACACCACCACTGTGTTTTGCACTGAGAAAATTGCTCTTTCAGCTGATGTGTGCTGTACCTTTATTCAGGTTCTAAACATCTGTGCTAGAAGCTGTATAGCCTGTCACTGCACTGAAGGAGCCACTAAGACTGTGGTGTTGGTGACCAGAACTGCAATCGTGCCCACAAGGCAAAGTCTGGGCTGGGCTGTGCTGCTGGACCTGGTGGCCTGGCTCCCGCATGGGCCAGTCCTGCTGGGAGTGCTGGCCGCCACTGTGGCCCTGCCGGTGCAGCCCTGGACAATCCTGCAGGGAAGGGGTTAATGTCCCTGTGAGGGACATTGGCACGATATGGCATGCATGGCACTTTTCTGGAGGTTTGGTAGGTTTTTTTAGTGTGAGTCCCTATGTTAAGCATGGGCTGCCAGATTAATGTTTCACTTCCCACACCGTTATTGTGTCAGATGTGACAGAGGCCCATGCAGATGTGCTGAAAGGATTCGAGTGCAAATGTATGTTTCTCAGAAACTTTGGGAGCGTAAAGTGACCAAAGAAGATGCTAGAAAATTAGGTGGCAGGTATTGTTTATAGTGCATATGCATGGCTACTCGAATGCAGTGAAATTTGGTGCATGCTCATGACAACATCCCCCGTAGACACAATACGAAGTAATCTCAATGTGGGAATTAAGGTGTTCCTATAAGCCAACAGGAGATAGGGAAAAGAGTAATTAATTATGTATATTTATTAGTGTATGGGAAGTTGTCTGATACTGTAGCAATAGGACCCTCATACAAACTTCAAACGGTACTGCAGGCAAAAGGGATTCAGTACTCTGCTTGACTGAGTGACTGGGCTGCTCCAAGGGGCTCTACATTAGGATTCCTCTTGGAACTCTTCGTAGTAGAGTGCGTCTCCTGGAGTGACATGAGCCAGTTCTCACCAGGACCACACCACTGGAGTCAAACCTGGGTCATCACCAGCTGCCAGGTGTTGATTTTATCCAGCACATCCCCAAATGGCTTATGTTTGGCTCTCAAATACATCAGTGTTCTTTCCCAAGGATACAGCTTGGAGCAGACAAATCCAGTGCTTTCATTGTGTGCTAACCTCTGCTTTGTTTGGTGATGAGAGGGCAAAGGCAGAGTACTTGGGGGTCTGAGTCAGTGAAGCCTCCACCTGTGGACCTGCAGGCTGTATTGAAAGCTGAAATGTGTAGGGATTGAGAAGGATACAGGTTTTGGGGAGCAGAAGCACCCAGAGGTGTGGTATTATAGCAGAGTATAAAGCTTTGTTAGCTGCTGATGAGACTTATTTCTACTGAAATATTTTTTTCAGAAAATTTGGTTTCAGGTGAAAATTTTGAGCTGAGAGTACCTAGTTACTTCAGAAAATTTTGCCTTCATGAAAACCCTCAAAATATAACATTTTATTTTCCATGCTGAACTGGAGTATCAGTAATCAGTTTTCCTATGAAAAGCTGATATTAACTCTCCATCAGTGTGTAGAAGAGTGTGTGGAGAGGGGGGAGGCGGCAGAGGTGCACATGTGTTTTCCAGCCTGCTTTCACATGACCTGAACTGAATCCAGATGCTTCAGAGGTGTACCAAGATATGCAGCATTAACCTGTTCACAAGTTTGGGAAGAAATGAAGGGAGGGAGTACTTAGAGAGATACCACACTCTTGTGAACCTTGTGGGCCAACTGTTGAACTGGTGTAAATTGGTCTGGCTCCATTGATCTGGTGCTGTGCCAAGTATGCTCTGGGGGGTCTCGTGCATTCGAGCAGATCTTGCTTTGTTTGCATTCATTCAGAAATTGTGCCAGTATGCAAAGCGTGACGTGAACATATATTTTAGATTTAAAAAATATAAATCTGGCTGATTTTGAATGTGCTGTATTTTTTTTCCTTCTGTTAGTTTTTTATGGCACTGGAACGTACAAATTAGCATGAATCCCAAGGAAGTGTTTGATCTAAAATAAGGAAAATTCCTTTAAAGGAGAAATGTTTAAGGAGCTGATTGTTATTTATTTTATTAAGCCTATAAGGGTTGTTTGGATTTGTGTCCTGCCTATAATTCCTATGTTTAGAGCAATGCTGATGGGAAAATGGTATCCAGCAATTTATGAAAGGTGATACTATGTCAACAGATAGGCAGTGGGTTATGACATGTGACAGTAATCTTCCACGGCATTCAGAGCATTCAAACCATATGCTTTAAAACATCAGTAAAATACATGTCAGAAGCACTTCTCACCATGCCTCCTCCTGAAGACCACAGTAGGGGGACACTAAGGCAGCCCTTGGTGCCGGGGTGCTCTCTGGAAAGGAAATGGGCTGGTGGGGAAGAACTGCAGCATCTTCTCCCAGAAGAATGAAGTAAGTTCAAAAGTGTGAGGAGGTGAATGGATGGGGGCAGCAGCTGCATGACATTAGCAGGACACTGTGGACTGGTGTGAGGTTTGCTCATGAGTGCTCATGATTGCTTTCTGGATGGTCTTGTTGCAACAAACTCATGGAAATAAATGGTGGAAGCATGGCCATTGGATATCGTTTCTACTTCTGCTTTTCTGCATTTTCCTGGTTTTCATCTGCAGGTTTTAAGAGCTTTTTAGAAACACAGCATGTCATAGCATATATAGTTTGCAGAGGGGATAAAGGCTAAAAAATATTAGAGAAAGATTTTTGTCTTTGGAGGCTGACATTGGAGAAAGATTATTTTTCAGCTCAGTCAAAGTTAATTGTCAAGACATCCCATCTCTGCCTGCTGCTTGTGCTCAGTGAAAGCAGGGGTTGCAGATACAAACTCAAGCCACAAACCTCAGGAGAGTAATTTGGGAGCCCTTTTGAGTTCATGTGCAACCCAGGGGATAGCAGGAAACTCCTGTCGTACCTCTTTGGCTCAGCCTGGGAAACTGAAAGTTCAGACAGGAGGAAGCACCTCAAACCAGAAATAAACCATTCTGTTCATTTGAAGGTAATGGGCCAAAACTCCGTATTTTTTCTCAGGCAGAACTCTCACTCTAGTCATTAGGCAGTGTGTCTAAAGAAGGGCAGCACATCTTGCTCTAGAGTTATTAGGACCAGCATTTCTGAACCTCCTGCTGGTAGCACTCATCTGCCTAAAAAACAGACTTTTTAGGAAAGGAGAGACAGGAGAGACCTGTGTGGAGGCTATAAATGGATTACATTCTGTATTAATACAGATTTAACTATCATAAAAGGAACACAGATGTTTAACAATTAAACAATTTTTGTTTAAATATTAAACATTGGCATTTCTCATCCTTCTGAATTTTGCATCAGCCTTGAAGGTGGCTGTTGCTGGTTTGCAGTCGTTTCTTGGCATCCCTCCTAGGTGGCTGTTCAGTAATAGAGAAGCTTCCAGGCAGGAGAGGGTACCAAAGAGCTAACTGTAATCACGAGGGTTATTTCCAAATGTGCGTCACTGTTTTTTCCTGTTGAGAGGTGTTCCTCACCTTTTGAACTTTCTGACTGCCAGCCGGGGTCACCCACAGTGTCATGCAGATTGATATTTCTGAATTCAGCACAGTGTAGAGGAGAAAAACCCATTCAGGCCTCCTTGAAAGATCAGTGACGGCTTCTTTACTTGGGTAAGGGGTGACTCAGTGTTTTATGAGCACCTCTCAACACAATCATTAGTTTTATCAGTCAGAAATTTTAAAAGACAGCCCTCGTGCAAACAGCTGCTGAGTCAGTGCCAGCTCGCTGCTCCCGCAAGACCTCATCGTCAACACCCTACCACTGCTACATCCAAACACATCCTCGGCAGGACTCTCCCACGGGGGAAACTGCCATCCACTTTGAGGTAGCCCTCTTGTCTGGGAGCGGGCATGGCGACTTCATACCTCTTTGCATTTCCTTTTCTTGGGCAAGAGGAGCAAACTGAACTCGTGCAATTTTGAGCAGCTTTGGATCTGCTTGTGCCAGTGCCGCACCCGCAGTTCAGACCTGCTGGCGTGGTGGCAGCTTTCAGCCTTGCCCCTGCACGGGGGCAGAGGAGCTTGTGTCACCCCTGGCTCTGCGTGACGTGGAGCTCCCCGTCAGCAGGCTGGCTTGGGTCTGGTGGTGGCGGGGGCAGCGCAGCTCCCCGGTGTGAGTGGGGCTGGAGGGTGGCTCGGGGAAACTATCAGGGAGTGCACTCCTCTGCTGCTGCTTCAGTCATGCCCTTTCGTGCAGCCAGAGAAAAGGAAAGTTTCCTTTAATTTGACAGGTAAGGCTCACTGCCCTCCCTCAGCATTTTCCAGTGCTGCTACTTGAAACAGATATGTCTTGAAACACCCTCATCCTAAAAAAAAATTGCTTCGAGGCATTCCTTCCAGAAGTGAAATCTCTGGGATGTGTTCGGTCAGCCAAGAAGAAACTGTGCAAGAAAGTTCCCACAATCACACTTCCTTCTGAGCCCCAGACCTGGATTTGGACAGACCTCCACAAACAAAGCCATATTTAAGCACATTTCTGCCTTCAGTCCGGCCACATACTTGGTGCATTTTTGGGCTGCAGGGTGGACTTCACTAGAAGTGATAGGCAGCTGTGAATACACCTCTCCCACCCAACATTTCCCGTAGCCTGACACGTGTGTGAGGGAACATGACGTGGAGCCTCCCCACCCGCTGCCCCAGCCACATCCACTCAGAGCAGGCACGCTGCTCTGCACTGTGCGACATGGCTCCTCGTGCCAGCATAAGCTTGGGAGGAGAAAACAAAATAGCCAAAGATAGGTTTGGGTTTGAAAAGCTGGGAATGAGGCTACGAAAGTTTAACGTATTTGGTATTGTGCAGAAAACGCATCAGAAATGCACAGGATTACAGCTTACCTCCTTCCTGCCCAACCGCGCGTGGTTGTGCTGAGAATACTAAGGGAGTAAAATTACTGGAGTTCTTACTGGTGGCCACCTCAAAATGCCCCTCTGGGCAGCTGAAGGGATGAAGTTTGGTTTGGGGATACTCGGTACGGCTGTCGTAAAGATTGTAAGGCTTGTGAGCACCTAACTGAAGGCAGCTTTCCCTCCCCTGCCAATGGTCTCAAAATAATGTGTTCTCACACCAAATGAATAAAAGGCTAGAAGGAAGCATCCCAACTGCCTGCAGAAACCACCCTCAAGTCTCCTGTATTTCTGCAGGGGACTAAATCCTCTGGCTGCATCCACCATCTCATTCCTCAGCGCAGAGGGTGGAAGAATGTGCTCAGGCAGCAACCCAGCTCAGAAGGAGGGCTGACCAAGCGGGGGGAGACAGCAGAGAGGTTGAATCGCTTCCATACTTGTAAGGAAGTGTCAGGCAGAGCTGCGTGTGAAGCATGCACATCTTTCAGAAGCAAGTTGTTTGTCTTCTCACTCTTGATTGTTAACGACCATGAAATGCTACTGGGAGGCCAGCCAGGACACTCATTCTCTCTCTTTCTAGTTTTCAAGGATCCCAGCACTTTGAGATAATGAACTAAATGTAGGTTGTCAGTCCAAAATAATAACACTTTACAAAGTGGAAATGCAAATTTCCTGTGATATCCCTGAATAGCAGGTGGTATTTCCTGAGGTATTGTTTCTGACCTTCAGGGAAATTGATATTATGAACTGACTGAGGAAAATGAGTACAGTATCAAGCTCCAGCAATTAAAGTAAAACAAGGAGAGAATAGTAAACTGAGTAAAGCAACTAGCAAGGGAAGACACAAATTTTGTATATTTGTTTCTGGGGTTTTTCATAATGCTATGGGCACTGGATGCAGACAGAAAGGAAATAGGAGAAAACATTCAGGACTAAGTTCAATTGCTTTTAAGAGCATGAGCAAATAATATGAAATAATAAATAATATTAATATTATTAAATAAGTAAAAATTAGCTGAGTGACAAGTTAACTAACATAATTGTATATGTCCAGCGACACAGACAAACATTCACTTGAGCTTCTTTCTAACAGAGAGATCAGGAGTAAACATGCTTGTGTTTCTGCTGATTAGATTTTGCTTTGAAAATAGGACAATCTGTGCTTGGTTATTGTCAGGCAGAAATAACAATTTTGGTTCTGATTTTGTAAAAAGGAGATGAGCTATTAGGTTTGTTGATCTACACTTCATGTAGTGTCACTTGTAGCTCTGTCAGTGAAAGCCATCTAATACGATCTTATGTTAAAATAAATAAAGCTGCTTCCTCGAGTGTATTCCAAACCAGTACCTAGCTAAAGCAAAGACAGATAACTGATTTTGAATTTCTTCTGCACAGGCATTTCTGCATATTCCTACATTTTTATGTAACATTATGACTGAAAGACCTATATAATACCTTGCCTCACCCTCTAGAACCTCCAAGATTCATTTTCTTCTGGTGCTGCAGTCCTGTGGTCTCCCACTTGCAGTTACTCTTTCTCACACCGTTGACCTAGTGGACTGAGTTGAGTTCACTTCTGTAATATTGTTCAAACAAATATGAGTTTTCTAGTTATGTGCATCTGGTCTTAGTGGGTTTTGTGTCAAATCCTTTAATTTTCCTTGCTCATAATTTATTATTTAATTTCTCTGCAGCACATGCACGCATATTCCTGCTATGTAAGGAAATGCTTGCAGAGAAGAAACCATCTTAGCAGTATTTCTGTGAGACAGACTAGCTCTCCTTTGTTAGGCTAGTGACATCGATATCTGACCCTTGATTCACAGATGATAAAGCCAGATGGGACCATGTGGTAATCTGATATGACCTCCTGTGCAGGATGAGCCATCAGAGTACATCACAAGTGAAGGTCTGCTCTAGATTGCTTAAGAATGTAGCCAGAGGGGCATTCCTTCCTGTGGATGGCATTTGACTGCAGGTGACAAACTCTCATAATCTTCTGAGTCATATTTTTAAAATGGAGATTGTAATAGAGGCTTAGACTAGTTCTAAGAAACCTACATACAGTGATATTTTTGACAGTGGCGTGTTCGGTGAGGCAGCATTTTGCTTCTCTGGGCCTCTTTTCCACAGCCCATCTTTTGTCGGTCTTCCATATTTGGAGCACCCATTCTTCCCATGAGGGCATCGACTGTGCAGCATCTAATGCAGGGACAGTATTTCCCTGATTCTCCCAACACTGTGTGAAAATCTTAGTCTTTCTGTCTCACTTGCTGCGTTCATTGCTTATTTCCCCAGAGTGCCATGGGAAGACAGGAATGGAGTGAGTAGCTGGGTGAACATTTGCTGGGCAGCCTGGAAACATCTGCTGTGGTGGTTTTTCCTGTGTCATATAGCACAGGATTTCTCATGGTTTCACCGGTGGCTGTGGTACACAGTCTCGCATGAGACAGTCCATGAGGTGTTGGAGGACTGCAGTCATCTGAGTGCCTGGAGGCACTTGCCATTAGGTCTAGCTCTCAGCTGACAGAGCCTAAGAAGTACCCTGAATGCAGCAGGAGCTTGATGGAAATTGCCCGATGTATTGAGCCAGGCAGAATCTGTTCAGGGTGGGTAGGTTGCTGAACTTGATTTTAAGAATTAATTAAGACTGCTCAAAAATTAACAGTCTTAAAGTGTAAGCCAACTTACTGCATTAGCATGAAGTTCCTCTCTCCAAATCTATTAAAACAGATAGGACATTATTTCTGGTCTGATCTATTTCATGGACGAATAAGTTACAGTGACCTGGCTGAGTTTTGGAGGAGAGGAGTATTGCTGTTTTGAAAATAGTGGGATTGTAATCTGAGTTTCTGATAAATATATCCAACACAAGCAGTGTCCTGTTCTCTTCACAGACCAGTGCTGTGAAAGGGCTATGTGTCTGTCCCCTGGACTCTCAGACTATATAGCCTAACTGGGAAACAAAATTAGTCACTCCAAGGACACTTTGCTGTTGTGCTGGGGTGTACTTGTCTTTCTGATTCACTTAGCATGAATGCATCTACACGGTACTAAAAAAAAAAAAATAATGTCATTGGAGGTGATGTTTTTCAGATAAGATGTAAAATTAAGGCCCTGACCACTTGTGGTCATTTGTGTTCCCATGGCACTCTTCAAAAGAGTCAGGGTTTTGTCCCCAGTGTCCTGGCCAAATTCCAATTTGGATAATTACATCCTTCCTTCCCTGACACATCCACTGGATATGCTGTTCTTCACCTCATGCCCCAACTGTATACAACATTGTCTTGTGCTGTTAAAACAGCTGCCAGACTTCATCCCAGAAATAGCTACATTTTGGTGAGTGAAACAGATCCTTTTATACGGTTTCCATGTCACTTCCAGTGTATAAATCACTTTGGGATCTGCAGAGATGAAAAGGATATTCAGAGATGAGATTATGTATTTACATATTGCAGTTGTTTTTAACTATCTGGTACATATTCTTAAGCTTCTCATAAGGAAGTCCATGTTGAGCTGAGGAGCAGTACCAGTATGACCCATCACACAGAGTCACAGTGCTCCCACAGGGCATCTAGTAATGAGTTAGATTTCCCTTTCTGAAGGAGCACTGAGGGTTAAGAAAAGTGTACTTGGAAAAAAAAAAAATCTACCACAAGTGATACTGATGAGGAAATGGACAAACATGTTCATCATGGTGGTGTCCAGGCACTTCCCAAGTTTTTTTTTTTGCTTGGAGTATGCCCTTGTCTGGTGTGTACCAATAGGTCAGGTTCAGATTCAGATTATACCTGTAGTTTTCAGGAACTAGATGTCCTTGTCCATATTTGTGTTACTACAGGATGCTAGTTGGTGAATGCGTTATGCATTTTTCTCCTAATGTCTCCGTGGCTCCTTGGCTTCCCAGGCTCATCCAGGGGTGTAACTCCTGCACACTAAATATTCCCCCAGGACACTGGCAACCCTGTCAGCTGGAGTGTAGTATGGCTGAGACAGCCAGATGAAAGCATGCTCCTAGGTGTTACTGGCCTGTGCTGTAAGTGAAAGTTCAGAATTTTATATGCATCTACTAACTGTCTTCTGATGCAGGACTGCTTGAAGTATAAGTTCACAGGGTGAATCCTCCCTGCCAAAACTATTAATGGTCCGGAATTACCCTGCATGCTCTTCTGAAGGACATTATCCTGGTCATGGGGCAACTGTGTTCTTTCTTTCCACTGTGCCCTCTTTTCAAGGATGTGCGGATCCTGCTTGTTACCCATCTGATCTCATATCTGTTGGTTGGTCCAAGCACAGGCATTGTCCTGTCACAGGATGAGCATGGATGTGAAAGAATTGTCTTCATCTATGGAGTCATGGCTAGAGTTGAACATAGAGACCTTAAGTACCCCTGTAAGGGACTGTTCAACCAACCCCAGCCCAAAAGGTTGTGCCCATCACACCTAGAAGTAAGGGGAGGCAGGAGACATCCGCAGTGCTGAGCAGGGAGCCATATGGAGCTTACGTGATACTGGAGTGTGTTCCCTCTGAGGTACAGAATGTTTATTAATAATATCCTGATGTGGAGATCTCACAGAAGTCCTGTCTTTCTTGTCAGTCAGGAAGCTTTCTGGAACTGTCATGATGCATCTGGAAGACTCACGAAGTCATCGGTTTCAGGCTAGAGGTTATGGTTACCAAAATGTTGTCTTTTTGACTGAGAAAATGAAGAAAACAAATTAAAAAAAAAAAAAGAAGCCTAGTATTTGCTAAGTAAAATGGAGCTAGACTGTACCACTTTCATGAGCTCTGCATTTGCTTAACTATACAAAAAAAAAAATCTATATTCAGTAATAAAGGACAATTATGCAATGCCGAATGAGCAAAATAGCCACAAGTTGACAAGGACGTGTGCGAGCAAGGGAGGACAGGAATTAAAGTGAAAAAAAAGGTGACTGAAAAGGCCCCACATTTATTAATGTAAATGCATGTAAATTAGCCCTGAAAGCAGACATTCCTGGGAGGTGATGAAAAGAGAAGAGGCATGGGCAGCTCCTTATCCCAGCACTGTCCCCCACCCTTTTGAAGTGCTTGTATAACAAACAGTGAAAGTCCTGGCTGTCCTGCTGCCAGTGCCATCTAACCACAAAACTGAAGCAGACGCGCTTCTGCACAGATTGTGGTGCTGAGAGATGGCTTGAGTTCTCCAGGAAGAGCACGAGCTCCTGCGGATCCTGCTGTCATCAGCCCTGAAAGGCAGGTTGCTTCTCTGCTTGCGGGTAGGGGTGTAATCCTCCACTCCCCAAGGCAGTAAATTCCTATTTCTCCCTTCCCTTTTATGATCCGAGAAGATGAAGCACTCCCATAAAGCCTCCAAAAAGCATCTGATCCTAAAATCTAAAAAACCCACCGGCACCTAAAAACAGTTTTTCTAACCAAACTTCCCAATTGCTCTCTTTAAAAACACCACAAACCTTCTAAAATATGGCAGTAAATTTTAAGAGCGTAAAAGAAACCAAAAATATTACAACAATACAGCCATTTTTTTGTGTGTTCGTGGACAAAAAGAAATATGAATAAGGTATTTCTATGTGTTTCTTCTCAGTTTCGTGTATATAACAGGCAGCAGAGAGAGCTTGTTCCCCTTTGTGTGCAAGAAGGAAAGGTAGCTTGAGTCTGATCCCACTCTTCCCCACCACCTCCCCTTGCCACTTTCATTCCTCCATCCCATCCCTTTGGGTCTTTTCCACTATGGAACCCAACCAAAGGTTTGCAACACTGTTCCCTACCAGCCGAAGATTTCCAGAAACTCCTAGGTGTGTACACATGCCATGCTAAACTATACTGTTTTTTCCCTTGCCCCTCCTCCAAATGCTCTGCCTCCTTCACTGCTGGCCTTCTTGCTGGCCGTGGGATTTGCCTGGGAGAGCAGTGGGCTCTCAGCAACATCTGGGCTCTGTGGGGCTCACCTCAAGGCACATCCTTATGCTCCCTTCCTCCCTTCTCAGGATAAAGTCTTGCTTGAGATTGGGCTAGGCAGTCACAGGCATATTATGTGGGGATGTTTAGGTGCCGGGGAGCAGCCTGCTGACCACTGGCAGAAGGCCTTTGCTCCACACCATTGGTAGCCCACATTGCTACCAATGCTAAAACGATCTTGCAGCTGCCATTAAGTGATCTGGCACTGATACAGTACCTGATCTCACAAAGGCAGGTTATGTTGAGCTGCAGATCAAGCTTCTGTCTACCCACCGTACCTAATTCCCAGAAAGGCTGTGTCTCTCTGTGCCAACTACAGCAGCATTTGGAGGCCACCTATCCTCCTCCTTTATCCAACGAGCTGCTTTCACCTCTGTTGCCAGGACCACCTAGCCACAGATGCTACCGACTGGTATATTTTTGGCACGTCCCAAACTACATAGGTTCCAAGCACAATAAAATGTTACTAGTTGGAAGATGGAAGCATTTACTTCTTCGAGTAGACCCTGCAACTGGTTAGAACCAAGGGCAGAATTTAGCCAAGGACAGGATTTAGGTTTGTTTTTTTGCAGCATGAAAAATTGGGTTTTCTCACTTAGCAGCAGAAACAACAAAATATGAAAAGGTTATCAGGAACTGGGAGTAAATCCTGAGAAAGTCCTGTTCTCTGAAACGACTTGTGTTTGGTAAAATGTTCACAAGCTCTCCCTAGCAACCGTAACATTTAAAAGCAGGCTGCTTTCCAAGTGGCGGATGGAGCTATGTGAGCGAGGAAACCACTTTAAGCTGTACCAGGGAGCGGGGCTGTAGCAGGGTGCTCCAGGCGCTGCATTCTTGCTGTGCTATCAGGTTTCAGGACTATTATGAAAAAGCTACAGGGGATTTGTGTGCATACCTAACACACATACCTTTGATGTTCACATTGTTAGATCCAAGCGACAAATAGGATCGTCAGGTCAGATGTAGCTTCCAAAAGGCTATTAAATAACTGCATCTAGACAGTTTGTCCTGTAAAAATTACAGTCAAATTCTTCCTTTCTAGACTGGGCTAAATTCACAGTCTGTCCAGGGACGTGCACAGAACAACTGCAAAATTACACCAGGATTATCAAGAGCAGAATATCCTTCTCCCTCTCTCCCCCCTATTTTCTCTCTTTCAGACCAAGGGAAGTGTGTGTACACAAACACTGTTCATGTTTCTGCTGCTGTCAAGAGGCTAACAATAGGATACTGTAGACTTTGCAGCCTCTTACTAAATGTGTTTTAGCTGCTTAAAAGAAAAAATAGTTTTGCCACCAAGTTTTAAAATATGTTACTCTGTCGCGTGGATTTCACAATGATCTGTATGATGAAATTGCTCATTAATGAGTGCATGATAAAAACACACCAGAAAGGCAATGCAATTTTTTTTTTTCTGCTTTGCAAAGGAGTGCCTACAGCTCATGCCTTTGGACATAATGAATATAATTTCGATTTAAAAAATAACAGTATGAACTGAGTTTGGTATTTTAACATGCCACACACCAGAATAATCTTGAAATATATCAAGCCAGGAAGTGGATTAGTGACCACGACTCGCCACCAAGCCCCTGGTATATTTCAAGTATGTAGAAAATGTATTTCTGTTTTGGACACTGACTTCTGTATGAAACTGTGCCGGGATGTCAGCTGGCTCTCTGCTTGGACTCTGACAGACACTCTTAGCAGCATCAGTTTCCTGGAGGCAGTAATAATTATCAAATCTATTCAATAGACAGACAGCTATCAGACATCTGTATGTCCCAGACGTACAAAAACATCCCCAGCCCACCACGTGGCTACCAATGGATCTATGCAGACAAAGAAGTTCAAGAGAAGTGCCTCAGGCCAGATCCTCAGCTGCAGAAAATCAGCCAGGCACAGGCAGATTGTCCTTCCTTGCACGATGTGCCTTTTCTTCAGAGGAAAAACCTGCGCAGTCATCACAGGGCAGTGGGAGGTCATGGAGGCAATGGGCTGGATGGGAAGGGGAAGCTCCTGCAGGAACATTAGCTAAGCACAAGACGCTTTACATCTCTGAAGGGACAGAAATGGCTTTGCAGAAGAGGCTGCTTAGATTCCTTTTACCTGGTTTGTTCGGGTGAGGGGACGGGTAGCTCTTCCTAACTGGATCTGGAGTTGTGTCTGTGCTCAGCAAGCTGAAGCGTGCAGCCGCAGCCACTGCCCTGCAGCTGTCTGTGCTGTGTGGTTGGGAGCCTTCTCTCCACCGTCTTGTCCTCTTACCACCTAACATGGTGCCCGGGGCTGTTTAAAGAAATAGCAAGGTCCACGAGCTTTTCCCTCTAGGCAGTGTGGAACAGATGGCCCTGTACAGGAGGAGGAGAGATGGACCTGGACTGGATTGTTGTCTCCTATAGGTGGATTCTCGTTTTTTTTATGCAGATCGTGTTCTTTTGCACCTGCCTTTAGATAGTGTCCACTCTGATGCTCTCCTTCTCTGTTTGAGATGCGCCTTGTTAGAACATGAAGCACAGACCTCTGGAGGCAGCAGCACTTGTAGCATGCAGCTAAACTGAAGAAGTACACCACAGGCTGCCCATTGGAAATGCACAAGGGAGGACATCGAGACGCCTTGACCTGAATTGCTACCTTCAGGGTAGCTTGGATGGCTGCCTTTCCAGGGTAGCTGAAGGAGCCCCAGGGCTGGGGGAAATTCATGTTGTATTTTCACCAGTATCCTCCTTTGGGGGCTCTTCTTAAGAAGCACAGCCCTAGGCTGTGGCCTGGCCATTGCAGCGGCACTGTGATGGAGACCTGGGGCGGGGGGCAGAGTTGCCAGCTGTCACTGCTGGGATGGTGTGGTAGTCAAGGGCTACCTCCATCCCTGCACTTCAGTTGTTTTTCCATTCCTGCCTCTACGCTTGGGCCTGTCACTGGCAGAAGCTTTCCTAGTCCTGGCAATGAATTGATTGTTAGTATCTAAGCCTGTATTGTGGAAAATGAGCTGTGCATGTTTTCCAGTCTCTGAATGACACAAGGACGCTGTTACTGTATGAGTTAAGGTCTTTGTGACCTTAAAATGAAGAGGAGAGTGAACCTAGGAGGCCAGTAAGAGAAACTACCTGACAGTAGTTACATTTTGAGCAGAAACACTGAAATTCAGACTTCACTTTCCAAATAGTAGTAGATTTTGCAGCAGATTGTCTAGTTTTGGGACTTCACTGGCCTATTTACTCTCTTACTTCACTGGAGGTCAGTGCAACGTTCGAGGGGTTTCAGAAGCTCTTGGCAGTCGGGTCCAGAGATAAGTCCACTCATGACCGTCCTGCAGCTCTGATCAGCTTCATGCAGCCACCATCAGTGGTACAGCCAGGAATGGCCTCTGAGGCAGGAACCTGGTTTTTTGGTCCATATAGCAGGAGGTGCCTGAGAAAGAATAGAGGGAAGACTCTAAAACAAAACTTGGAACCAGATGGTAACA
The DNA here is from genome assembly GCF_000691845.1 of Merops nubicus. Classification (NCBI taxonomy): domain Eukaryota; kingdom Metazoa; phylum Chordata; class Aves; order Coraciiformes; family Meropidae; genus Merops; species Merops nubicus. Next base: position 19,027 of record NW_008630975.1, on the reverse strand, counting down.
TGATACAGTGCTTTTCACCTCTAGGTCATCAATTCAGATCTAGCCTGTTTTGTAGTGACCAAAAATCATTTCCACATGGGCCAAGAGAAATGTGTGGTGAACACAAGGGCAGCTGTATCCAAACAGACAAGATAGTCTGGAGATAAACAGTTGCACAATAGTTATTTGTCTGGAGAAGTCTGCAAGGTATAAAATTAAATAGCTTCTGATAGGTTTATGTCCCTAAATCTTGAGGGCTTACTTTCTTTTCAAATAACTTATCATTTATTTCTGTCTACTAAAATGTAGGTTTTTTCCTTACACTGTAGCTAACTGGAACCTCCCGTTTGGCTTTATGAATAGTCTGTCTGTGTAGGGAGTTATAAATAGACAGATGCATATGACGTTCACCAGACAGAAGAGCCAGCTCATTTTTCCTTAGGTGCATATCAAGAATACATCAGTGCTGAACTGTGCACTAGAATTATTATGAAAGGCAGAAATTGCTTCTTAATCTTTTAGCAGAAAAATGCACAGGGTGCTGAACTAAACTTGAGCAAAATGCATCAGGAAGGCTTATCAAATATATGATGGTTGATCATGAACTATCAGGGGAACCCTATAGAGCAGGGGTGATTTGAAAGAAGAGCAGTCAGCAACAGCAGGTCCTCCTGCTGCCAAGCTGTATCGATTTTAGCTGAGTACTCCAGTTTAAACTGTGCTTTTAGTATTGAACCACAGATACAAGGCCCATTAAATGAGTATTTCGTAAGCTGCACTACCGTATTTTATGGAAATGTAACCAATACTGGCTGAAACATTATAAAAATTAATAACCTCTGTCAGGAGCACTGAACTAACAGCTACTGTGCTTTGAATTTTGATTATATCCTTGATAAACTCAATGGGATATTGTTGTGTTTGAACTAACAGTTCAGCTAGCAGATGAAGAAAGGTTATGGTTTTTCCCTTCCTGTTCTAACCATTAAATGTGTACTTGCCAAGATCTGTAATGGTGGGAAATATACCTCTATGAGGAAGACTGGGTCAAAGCAACTGAAAATTAATAGGTTATACAAACACAAAAGAAAGCGGAATTTGATTTTTAATGCATTTCTTGCATGGTTTTTGTCCTCTCAGAACATGAAATCATTGCAAATATAGAAACTTAAAGAGGTTTTGTAGTGAAGGTAGCTTTCTGTAAACTGAACGTGTGAAATCCTAACCCTGCTGAAGTCATTTCTTTGACTTCAATCGAGTATATACGTACCTGATTGGATATATGTGCCAGTGCCTGAATTTTCAGGCTACCAAAAGAGTCATTTGAAGCAGTGTGTTTTGAATTTGGCAATTAAAATATAAAATTTTGTTGCTAGTTGAACAACTATTAAAAGTCACTTTGTGTGCTTGGAAAACTCTGATGCTCTCTGCTTTCCTCCACAAGTGGAATAGAAGTACTATTTACTTTGTCATCAGCTGAAAGTTATTGGTGCGGCTCCTGAGATGCTGCAGGGTTTTCCAGCAGCAGTCAGGGGAGGTCAGTTTAATAAGCTAATAAATATTTTTTGAATGACCTGACTTTGTATTTGGTATTATAAACTCAGAGGAGTGCCAAGTAGGATAGAAAATAAAGAAAAAAAGTTCCACGGAATTTGCCAAAATTCTCCACAGATTACTATTAGCCTCATTTATGAGACTGCACAGAGGACTGTGAAATCTCCTTTGAACTGTAAGGGCCAGATGGTTTTGCTGTTAGATCCTAATGACCCACAGCAGTGTGCGTACACAGACACCACGGTTGCCAGTTGACTGCAAACATGCCATGGAGGCAGGAGAATTCATGACCTGTGCTTCTAAAACACAAGCCATTCCTGCCTGGGTGGAGGGGACATCCGCCTTTGCTATTGATGGCTTATAGAAGCTTTTCTGCTACCCCTCAAAAGGAATATTGTTCCTAAAGCAAGCCATGAGCATATCTGGATCAGAGCAGTGAGGGGATGGCGGGCACACTGTCCTATGCAGCCTGGGGTGGATATCTGCTGGTGGTCATGAAGCTGGAGGTGGCTTTTTCCCAGAGGCAGGGGCTCTATCCCAGGTTGTGTGGGCCCTTGTCCCAACATTGTATCACTCTGTGCTGGGAGAGGGAGGGAAAGGCTGGACTCAAACCAATTAAAGCTCTAGGGCAGAACAGTAGTTAGTCTGCTGTCATATGGAACTGCTTGGAAGATGTGATTTATTTTGGATTATATTGGTTTGAACTAGTATAATATGAACTTCCTGATTTTTTTGGAGGCCATGTAGACAAAAACACAAAATATGGTTCTACTCATCTTTTAATTTAGAACTACAAGTGTTGGGGTGACCTATGAAATTATTTTAATGATCTCTGCACAACACTGAGCTGTCAGCACTCTAAAAGTCATCCTAACTGGGTATTGGTTTCCATCATGGTCATTTAGTCTCACCAGCAGAGCTACCTCCATGTGACTGTCTTGTCTGTGTCAAGCAACGGGACTAAGACAGTCGCTGTTGCCAAGAAGCATCAGTCAAACATCTTCATAATACTCAGTTTGAAGAGGAAGACACGAACACAAAACCTAGGAGCGACACAAACACAAAACCTAGGAGCACTGTGAGTGTGCACCTTGTCCTTGAAGCTTCAGGCACAGCAGTGGGGATGATTTGCATTCAGACCAGTGCTTTTATCTCTGGTCGTTAAGACTGTGTTCCAGCATTGCTCATACTGGTGGAAATAGACTTGCCCTTACCCTTCCTGATTTTTATAACGCTGTGATAAGGCACAGGGTAAGAAGAAGTACGCCAACAAATGAAAAGTGTGGCAAATTGAATTTGGTACAACTTTTGACTGCTGGTACAAGATGAATATGGACTCATCACATGAGGCTGCTCTTTTGTTCCCAGAGAGAAGGCAAAGAAATTGTTTGGCCAGTGACTGCATAGACTATAAGGATTCCTCTAGATAATGACAAAAAGCAACAGAATTTGAAAATAAAATAAAATGAGGGATGTGGTGACAGAGGAGAAGTGGAAGAAGTGTAAAAAACAAATACTTGGGCTTTGAACAGCCAAAACTGCAGCAAAGGTAAAACCACCAAAAAATTTGCACACTTTCCTCTTTGGAGTTTGTGGTTTTTTTTTTCCTGTTCAAAGTTCAGAATGTTATCTTGAGCTTTTAAATTATTCTTTTTTGCTTTAGCTCAGATACATAATAAATTAAACATGGCAAAAGAAATTCTGCTGTATTTTGGATTTGTTCTTGTATGACAGATAATTAAATTGCATGGTCATAGGGTGGTTTTCCAATTCTGTTGCTTGTTCTTTCTGACTCGTGCAGATTTAAGAAAGCTACTTAACGTTGACTTGTACTTGCATATGATGTAAAAAACACCTGAAATTTCTTTTCAAGTGTATGGAATTTCAGCTGATATATGTTAAGTGTACAATAGTTTTTTTTTACACTGAGGATAAACATAAAATGTGAAAGTCTTGTGTTGGACAAGCTCCCCTTACATATGATCACTGGCATAAGTGAGAGAGCCTCTGGCATAGCAGAAGGTCTGCCATCTTTCTCTGCAGGCTCCCTTGGGAATACATAACAGTTCAGAGTTCTCATGTCTTGTGTACAACTTTATTTTGCTCCAGAGCACCTCTTTAAAGTCTCTTGTTCATGGCTTTTTTGTGGTTCCAGTCTTTTCCATAACCAAGACATTCTCTTTCTTTCCAGCTAGTTGAACATGCAGTTGCAATACTCTTTTGAATTAGAGGTGTCTCCTTCGAAAGCGCTGAAAAGATCTCTTAACTCAGTGAACACAAAGCTTAGCAAGTTGAGGGGTTTGTGTCTATAGTGTGTTGAAAGGTTTCCAAAGGCATCCCATCCACAGCAGCTAAAGAAATGAAAGGGGGTGCATTTCTCAGTTCTTCTGGTCTGGGTTGACTGAAGTGAGCGGACACTGCAATCCTGCAGGACTGGACCTTGCTGGATTTATCCAGACTGCATTCATGTGTATAGCTCTGCCACTGAGCCAGGCTGAAGCAGAAAAGCAATGCCCCTGAAAACCAGCACTTGCAATGATTGGGCGGCCACAAGCTGGAGCCCTCAGCTTGACAGGAGTGGGCACAGCTCCCAGTGGTGCGTGCTGTTAAACACCAGCTGAGAGCCTGAGCCCTGCTTTTGAGCTTTCATAGCTGTGCTTCTTCCCTTTAAGGGACAGAGCATAACATGTGCTGAACTCGAGATCCCAAATCCATTGGAAACCTAGCCAGCAGCAAGCAAGGACTGCCAGGGAGCTCTCAACGTGAAGCGCTACGATAGCAAAGGTCTTGAATGACTAAGATTCCTGAGAGCTGCGGTCAGTATCAGAGACAGTTTCCAACTGGGCGAAGTACGGTATTTTCCCTCTGCTTTTTATGAATGGCTGGATAGGATTGTGCTGGAGTCAGAGTCCCCTGCAAAAGCCATTCATAAAAATAACAACAAAACAGAACAAAACAAAACAAACACGCGCAAAAAAACTTTCTAGGTCCAGTCCAGAGCCACTGGGTGCCAGAAGCTGGGAAAACATGCTGGCAGCTTAAGCCTGAGCTATCACTGAAAGTATTCAAGGGGCTTTTTGGTGGTCTGAAAAGTATGAAGTGCTGTGTAGAAGGGCAGCCGGTAGAATTACTGTGACACATACTAGGCAGAAAGCCAGAGCTGGCCTTGTTTCAGACATTGTCTTTCCTCTCATTGAAGTGTCAGGACCTAATTCATGGAAAATTTGGTGAGTTGGCAGCTCTTTCAGAAGATTTCATTGAGCTACAGTGTGTGAGAGTCACATGAATGCAGGGTGCGTGGCCAAAAATATATGGGGATTTCTGAGCAGGAGAAAACAGCCACTGAGAACGTCTGCCGATTTCATGTGGTTTGGGAGTAAACACGTGTGCAGGTGTGATCAGCAGGCAAAAAAAGAAAATAAAATGGAAAAGCACTAGTGGCAGATTACTGAAGAACTCAATGAGTTCTGTAATTACAAGGGATTCCTTTGAAACAAATCATTACTTTGTCTGAGGGCAGCAAAGGTCCATTAATGAGTTCAGGGCTTGCGGTCCACCTGGAAAAGGCATCAATAAAACGTGTGCTTTGGTAATAGCTTCTCCACTGCAAGGGAATTTAATGGAAAAGAGTCCACCCGGAAGTTTAAAGACAGGCCCAATCATCGCATACTTGTTTTCTTGTATTTATTTTAGAGCAGAACTTGGAGCCTGAGGCACAGATACGAAAATATAAGAGCAATTGGATTCTGCTGAATTAGAAAAAGACTGAAAATAAACAAAGCATCTCTTGTTAAAATGGGATGCTTGTGGTGGGCAGTCTGAATTGAATCAGTTACATTTAATTTACATTTCCATTGATCCTTCCCACTGAAATATTGCTCTGAAAGGCCAGTTACACTAAACTGTTTATTCAGAAATAATCCAGTTATTTCCTACTACACTGTCATGAAAATTAGGTTTTTGGCCATGCAGAGGGACAGCATGTTGGCTTCTGCCCAAGCAAGGCACGGTTGGGATTAGGAACAGGCAGGAAGGGCGGGCAGGAAGAAAATCATTGGGTGCAATTCATATACTTTGAAAAGAGAAAGTTCTGGCTTGGGGGGAGGTGACAGCTTTGCCCCAGTGAAGTAAGAAAAGCCCTTTTGTGCTCTCAGTGTCAGGATTTCATCCTTTATCTATGTTCTTACTGTGCTGTGCTGCTTCTAGCACCCACAAGGGATTTTCACATCACCTGGGCAGCAGTGGTGCATTTGAAGTGTGCCTGTGTTTGTGTTAGTCCCTTTATCAGTGCTCCCTCTCCTCTCCAGGGCACGGATGAAGAGCACTAGCACCTCAGTGGGTTTTCTGACTTGTGCAGGGACCATGTTTCCTGTTCGTGGGTGGGAGCAGACAAGAGGGAGACTTGCTGAGGTGCCCATAGCTGTGCCACCAGGTCCTTCATAGACAGGCAGACATAGTCTCCAGCTGTCTCTGTCTGTAAACCCAACCAGCCTGGTAATGGGCATCCCTGAAATCACATCATCAGGCTCTTGGGGCTCAGCATAGCATGATCTTTGTGCAGCTAGAGAGCTCAAGCCAGAGCTTACAATGCTTGGAGCCACTGCCCATCCCAGCCTCCTGGCTTTGGCAGGGATGGCTTTCTTCAGGTGGGAAGTCTTGGCATGGAAATGGGGTTATGTGTTCCTCATCTTTCTGCCTAAGCCATGCTCCTGCTCATGGCCAGGATGGAGGGCTTTTCTACAGCAGGACACACCACTCACAGTTGAAGGAGTGTGAGAAAGAGTGGAGACAACAAAATCTAATTACAAAATTAGGCCACTCTCACTCTCTTGATAAGTAAAACATCAAAGTTAATGTAGCAGTACTCTAGAAGAGCTGAAAGACATAACACACAAAATCAGATTTCACTTTGCTTTTAATTATACAGACTTAACGTATTCCTCTGCATCTGTATCAACCTGAACTATTCCAGAGCAAGGTCACAGACAGGTGTATGAGAGGCTGGGTGTAAGAGCTGGGTATGCTCATCACTCCATTTCTGAATGTGAGCTTTGCCTCTGTTTTATTTCTATTGCTGAAAACATTTTCCCAGCATCTGTGAAATCACGGTTAAGCCACCTTACTGGGTTTTGTTTCTCACCATGTTTTTGTTTTACTTTTCAGCCTCAACAAGTGGTTCAAAAGAAGCCTGCTCAGGTAAGAAAAGCTAATTTAAATTCTTCAGGAAGGAATTTTTCAGTATTTAAACTGTTTTTCTTTACTATAAAGTATGAAGGGAAGTACATCAGTCATATGAGCCGGGGGACAGCTGTTGGCTTGCTAGGCACAACCACCAAAACAGTTCACTCTGTGGCCCCTGGGTACGAGATGAGGAAGCAGGGAATGGTGTTTGCTCAGAAATGTCCTCTTTCTGCAGTGGCCACCCTACGATCGTAATGCAGGCACATGCACACACACACCTGGTGCGAGTCCAGCATGAGATTGGTATCGTTGTGTGTTCTCAACATGGGTAAATGGGGACTGCTTACAGCAAGGAGGGGGCACAGGTATACAACCCTTCTCCCTAGTAGTCTAAAGGAGTCTCCAAATGCACAAAGTAAAATAGACTGAACTTGGTAACTACGCCAGGGAGACTAACGCATTTGAACCTCTTCTAATGGCTGGTAATATTCTCCTTTAATACCTTGATTAAAGTGCAAACTAGGGTGTCACGAAACTGGTCAAACACTGCATTTATAATCACCCCTTTTCAGTGATTCTTTGATTCTTTTTTCTCCATTTGTCTCCCTTACCTGCCCTGTGCTGAAAAAAATCCATAGACCTAACTCTGCCTCTTTGTTACATATGCACCAGCAGACAAGAGCCTGTGGGCACGGGAGCAGGTCCATCCCTGCTTGGCAGGGTCCATGGGGTGCTGCTATACCTCAGTGAATAGAAATGATAGCTGAGTCGAAAGCATAAAAGGCTCATTGCTTTTCTGGAAAGAGTTCTGCTTAGAAAAGGCAGTAATGCTTTTGTTTTTCCATCTTATGGTTTTAATACATTATTGTGCAGTGTACTTTATTGTAATGTCTACTGTAATCTGAATTAGGAGCTGTTACATAAGAAACAGAAAACATCGTATCTGTGAGTTGAAGGGGTGAAATGATGTAACTCTCAAAAGCACATGCAGGAATTGAGTTTCAATGAAAGGAATCAATACAGTCACAGCAATGATGGCAATGGCAATAATATTAATGTCTCCAAATGGTGGAAATAACATACAGAATGAATGTAATAGTATTTTCAAGTGAGGTAAGTTTTGCAAGGAGAGGTAATATCTTTTATTAGGCCAGCTTATGCAAGAAACACAACATCAGCCCCTGAGGAGTTACCAGCTATAACCTCCTGACTACACCACACAATTCAAAACACACCAAGTTTTATAATAAAAGATACTTCCGATACTTCCTCTCCCTGGTCTCACTTGTGTCCTTCGACTGTTACAGCCGCAGTCAGGCTGTTCCTACCACAGCATGGTAGTAAATCTGCCAGTGGGCACAAAGCCAGCCACCTCCTCTGTGGCACCTCAGAGACAGGGAGGCTTGCACCCTGCTGCGCAAAGCAGGCCAAATCCGGGAGGCAAAAGGCTCCAGGAGGCTGTTCGTGTTGCACTTTCCTCTGGTACGTAGCAGAGCCCATCCCTTTGGGGGTCAGCAGGGTGTAGGAGTCTAGGGCTGGTGGCTCTGCCCGCAGCCTAGCCTGGCAGGAGCCGTTGCTGCGGATGGCACGTGTGGTGCCACCGTGTCTCCAGTCTCCCCAGGCGCTTACTCCTGCGAGTGTTTTGTTCGAACAGCAATCAGTGTGAGCACTAATGCAAGAGAGGAAGAAATGGCTGGGACTGAGGCTGGGCTGGGGTGTGGGAGGACAGAGAGGGGACCTGGGACTCCATCTTTTGGTACCAGAACAAAGTAATGACAGATTTAATTGATGGCAAACGATGTGGGCGTTTGAACCGAAGCACCAGGGTTCCTTGTATGGATCTTCCTGTCCCTTCGTTCCCAAAGGAATGATTCCAGTGGGGATGCCATAGGGTGTTTTAGGCAGCCGGATGTGGCCGCTGCTGCAGAGTGCCTCGGCAGCATCTCCATCACCAGAGATGGAGAGAAAGAGAGAGAGGGAAAAGGAGGCCCTTTGACACCCCTCTTAGTAATGGAAATGTTTGTGTAGAAAACGAGGAGGCACAGAAAAATGCATGAAAGGAGAGAGAGGGCTTTCTAGAAGTCCCCACTCATCACAACACAGCTAGTGAAATTATACTCTTTATATTATATGTGTGCCATATCTTCACTCAGAGAACATCTCTATTTTTCAGTCATTGGCTTGAGAGATGTTGAGTGAAACCACTGACTGGTGTTTAACCCTTCCTGGTTTTAATAGGCCTAGCTCCCACACTTATGCCAGCACAACATTGTGGTTTTGTTGGGTGTGGGTGCATGGCAGAGAAGAAAAATTATTGCTGTGAGCAAGTGCTCATGACCCTGTCTTCCTGAGGCTGAAGGAAGGAGAAGGTATAAGAGGGTAGTTCCTGGGACAATCAGGAACTTCATGCTGCTGGGTTTCACTTAAGCCTGGTTGCCTTTCTCCGTCTTCTTTTTATACTACTGAATTTCCCTTTAAAGGAGGGAGGTTCAGACTCAGAATTAACAACAAGAACATGAGCTCATGCAGGCTTCCTAATCTGAGCTGTCTGAGGAAATAGTGATAAATTATATAAACATGGGGACTACATGGAAGTTCATGGAGGATAATGTAAATCTTACACTACATTCAGAGGAATCTCTTCCTTTTCCATCTGTTTCCTTCAAAATATCCTCCCAGATGGCTTTACCATGTGGCAGTCTGGATTAAGTTAGAAATCCTTTCTTCATCAGTGGGGACTGTAAGAGGTTACAGTCGAGAACTGCCGTGTGATGGTGAGCATGTGACCCCAGCCTGCCGTCGCAGAAGTGGCTGAAACTCTTGCTCAGGCTTCATCCCTCAGTGCTTTCCTGTGCTTTGAATTTTTCGTGTATTTTCAAAGATTCTTGTGAGCTTAGTTGACATCACCATTACTCTTGTTACTGCTGCTGGCACCTGTGCCTCTTTGGTTTGTGTCATTTTTAAAAATGTAGAAGCAGCAAGACCAGATAAAAATTTAATTTTATGGATAACAGCTTTTTACCCAAATTTCAAGCAACGTGCAGGGCTCTGCCATGCTCTGTATCTCTGTATGAGTGCTTACTGTCCAGTTCAGGGCCATACAGGTAAACTATATAAATTTCTGCATTATCTTCAAACGTACCCAGAGCTCTGAAGAGTTACCATCACACAGATAGTAAATGCAGCTGTAAAATCCACTGGAAGTCTATGCACCTATATCATTAATACAAAACTTTAAATAGTGTGCTCTGTACGCATCTTTCTGATGATTATCAATGCCTACTCTCACACTTCTTGGGGAAATGAGGAAAAGATAGCCAGCCTAACTGCATGACATCAGTAAGGGTAGCACTTTCACATAAATATATGCCTGAACCCCTAAAACAAGATGCTCCTTTCAAATCCTCTGTGTTTCCAGAGAATGGACAGCTAGATATTACGGTCATGATGTGGTAATGTTCTTAACAAGGTATGCAAATAAGCAATCCAAATAGAAATAGACATTTCTTCATTTCCTCATTTTTAAGCTATTTGTAGCAGCTGTAGCCTCAGCCATATGGGGGAGTCACAATCTTAAGTAGTAAAAAAGGAAATAGGTATTTTTAGGAAAACATCATGAAAGCTATAAAAGTTCTCTGGAAGCAGGACATGTTTTATTTTTATCATTTCTGGGGACGAGAAATGCTGTGAGTGTAGAAAAGCCCTTTGAAAATCTTCCTATAATCTCTTTGGGAGATCTATTAAAATCTCAAATTTTGCAAATTCTTGGTATCCAAGTCTGAAAGAGGGCATATCTGTCAGAAAGTGTGTCAGTTAGAAAAGTACACATAAAAAAGTGTACACAAAAACAGTGTACAGAAAAAGTACACCAGAAGTACACATAAAATGTGTACATAAGAGTGTGCAAAGGCACACATAAAGCATACTTTTCTACCTAATGCTCAATGCGTTAGGTGCTTTCAAAACAACATCCAAAAAAATCAAATCCCAACAAGAAAAAAAGCTGAAAAGAAAAGCTGTATAGGAAAGAAAATGCAGATTCACTGTTATTTTTCCTGTTATTAATTACTTAATCTTGATATTGATAAAGCTATGCATGTTAATTAGGCATTATATATATACACACTTCACAACCTCAAGTTATATGTGTTCCCAGCTGCATCCATCACGTATGCCCACGCATGTGGGACACAGTGAAAGCTAGAAGCATCAGGCAGGCTTTGCAGCCCAGGAGCTACATCTGCGATCGACACAATCATCTGCAGCCCCAAAGCAGTAGGCTTTGAGAACAGAGCTCAGCCTGGGACCCGTGGTGCTTATGTGGCATGTCTGATGTGCCGGGGGGCCCGGGACAGCAGGCCCACGCTGCACACGCTGTGTCACGTCTCTGTGCTGAGCGGGCTGGTGAGGCGCTGGAACACGTTACCCACAGAGGTTGTGGATGCCCCGACAAACCCTGGAAGTGTTCAAGACCAGGTGGGATGGGGCTTAGAGCAGCCTGGTCTAGCAAAAGGTGTTCCTGCCCATAGCAGAGGAATTGGAACTAGGTGATCTTTAAGGTGCCTTCCAAACCATTCTGTGGTTTTATGATTCTGTGGTTCCACGAGCTTCAGGTGTTCCATGTATGTGCTCACCACCACATGTGGATTTATTTTTTCCCTTCTGGGAAATCTTAGACAGAAATGTACGTATAAGTACTCCAGACATCCACTTCAGCAGGTTGAAAAGAAGCTTCCAGGGTCACGGACAGGGTGACAAATCCTTTGCACCCAAGCAGGTGCACATACATATCTAAGAGAGTTTGTGCCACTGTCTGAGCCCACCCTGTGTCCTTCCAAGCCAGGAGTATTGCAGCCGTACCAAGCTGAGCCTTGGCTGCAGAAACATTGAAAAACCTCTGTCCTGGAGGCTGACCTGGTGCTGCAGGGTTTCATTGCTCTTCCCAGTGCATCCAGCAGGCTGTGTGGTGTGTTGTGTGCTTTTTCCGTATTTACTGATACGGAGAATCGGAGAGTTGAGGGATCCCGGAGGGGCAGAACTTGGGAGTCTCATGGAGGGTGCTGGGCTGTACATCCTTACCTTCTTTCTCCTTCCAAGGCAAGACGGTGGCAACTGCGTGATGTGGTTCCCAAAGGAAGACATATTCAGTCTTCTTTTATAATCAGTTTGTTATGACAAAGACACTGAATATTTTGTCAGAAGACTTAAAAAAAAAGCGCACAGTTTTTTTGAGGTAAAACTGTAAGGAAATCTGGGAAAAAACAGGGAAATTGTGATTACGAGTTCTATGAGCAGACAAAGCACTTACCTCTGCTGAAGAATGAGGGCTAGAAGAGGAAGTCACATATTTCTGAAAGCAAATGCTTTGTCTTTTATATGACGTAACTTCTGAATAGACTCTGAATAATGTAATTCAATGAGGCTGCATTTAATATGAAAGTCAGTGTAAAATTCAGGTTTCCAAGGTTTTAAGTATTTATGATTGTAGGATTTTTACATAGCTCTGATAGAGTAACATTTTTGAGATGGTTACTGCCAGAAATTTGGCTGTAAATAAATTAAATAAGTTGAGATATTATGTGACCAGAAGGGAGGGAAGAAAAGGAAAAAAGTTACCTTCAGGACAGGATTATATTCAGGTCACTTTAAAAAGAGTCAAAAATCAGAAATATATACAGTAATCTGAAGATGTAGGTTGCTGCTCTATAAGCCAATTTTGTTTTACATTTTTATAGTTTCTTTTATTGGCAATGTTAGGTATGTGCTGGCATCTCAGTGTTGGTGTGGCAAAGACTTTGCCAGCAAGTACAGTTCCACACAATGAACACAGGAGCCATGGGGTCCTTGCCACAAATCAAATTTATAGCAATAACTTCTATAAAGACTGCTCACAGTTCATTTGAGTATTTTCTTCAGCTGAACCCATCCTACCAGTACTGAAAACACAGGAAGAGTTCACCCAGCAGTGCCACCATATCATGAAGAGCACAGAGGGAACAGGCAGATGGTTTTTAGAAAGGTAGTTTTTCGGTGTGCATCATGACCACTGCTTTGCTAGATATTTAAATAACCTTTATAATCCATCCCTCAGTCTTCTTGATTTACCAGGAAGTAGACAAGTAGCCCCACTTCCCTGCAGGCAGAATTTGGGTGTTTGATAGAGAGAAACCACAAAATAGCCCTATCCCTACCTACCCAGTCTCTCTTGCAGTCAGCAGGTGCTTTAGCTTCACAGGAGGAGTGAGAAGCACTTGTCCAGAGCTGCACTGTCATAAGGTGCTGCCTACCCCAGGCTCTGGTCTTGTTATTCCAGACTTAGAAATTCTGTAGGACCTCTGTTAGATTCCATTATTTGTGGGGTGGTGGTGGAAGTGGAATGAGCTTTGCAGAAGAGCTGGGGTAGCCCTGCTTCTTGTATGACCATGGTGGCCACAGGATTTGCTCTGCCAAGCAGGTTGCCTGATCAGCAGCCCTGTTTCTCATCCCAGCTGCACTGCAGGCTGACAGGGGGAAGTGTTCTTCATGGTGCTCACTGAACTTGGGACACAGTGCAGCTCGTGATTCAGTGGTCAAAGAGCCACTGAGAGAGCAACCAGGAGAAAGACTGGTTGAGCCCCAGCTTTACAGCAGCACTGGGCAATGCCTAAGTGCAGAAAAATACCAGTATTCTGGATGATCCTGTCTGTTGAACTCAGAAGCACAATTCAGTCAGTAAATGCTGACCACATTATGCATCCCCTTGCTTCACGTACCTGTGGCCCACAAGGCAGGCTGAGGCGCCTGTGCCTGGGTTTCCGCACGCTCGCTGCCTAAGGAGCAGAGGTGCCCCAGTCAGCACTGTGCCAGGTGAGCCTCTTGCTTCCTTTGAAGCCATTAACACTGAGCACTGCAGTGTGCAAGTCCCATTTTAGGCAAGTCTCCCAGTGCCCTGATTCCCCTTTTGCCATAACTGAGGTGCTGGTACTCCCTTCTTGTGTAAGAGAGTTGTGAGAGCACAGACACTCGTGATTTGATGTGACCAAAAAGAAATCAGATTTAGCAAGATATTTTTGCTTCATGTCTTGTCAGGAACTGTCTGAGGGCTTCAGTCTTGTCTGCTGCAACATGCTGCTTGGAGACGTCATGTCCTTGTCAGCCGATCTCTTGAGTCAAAGAACAGGAGTGCCATGGCGTAGCCCAACATAAGAGGAGCCTTCAGCTCTGAACAAGAGCAAAAAAGGTTAACTGTTTCAATATGCAGCATCTAATCCCCCTGAGACAAGTGTGTTCTGCCAATGACCAGGCCCAACAAGAACGATACAGCCAGCAGAAAGAGAAACCAATACACAGACTGTATTGTAATCAGAAACGTTGTGATATGAATGACCACCGGGGGTACAAACAAGTCAATCAGCTGGTACATAAACGACACCATCCACAGTGATCCCACAAAAGATGTGACTCGTCCCACAACAGGTGGTACAAACAGTGAGCCAAGGTTGCCCATAGTTGGTATGGGAAACAGCCAGACCAGCCAGTTAAATACATAAGAGAAAGGTGCCCACATGGCAACTCTCACCCCATTGGCCCGCGTTCACAAAGGCCTAAACAGACCGGGGCCCAGCTCCAGGAGAGTCAGGAGGTCTGCCCTGAACCAGGAAGCTCTGGGGAGTGCACTCCACAGACAGACACTCCTGACTCCCTGCCAGTGGTCCCAGCTTTTATCCCCAAGCAGACACCTGACCTTTGTCAACTCACTGCGGGACCCCTGGGGCTCATTTCCCTTCTGGCTCTCCCTGCAGGGCCAGCCGCACCCTGGGGGGAAGCTATAAGGCAAACTCACCACCTCTTTATGAAGGGCTGTGGGAATCACCCATATGTCAACCTTAATTCGGGGCTCGGGGTTCAAACCCCAGCATTTCAAAGTGCTACAGCAGGAAGCAGCTTTCTGAATGCAGCGCTGGTGGTGGGTTTGTCCTTTCAGTGCGGAGATGCTCTCAAGTCTCTGCTCTGTGTGCTGAGCAAAACTGGTCTCTTAAAGTGCAAATAAATGGTCAGGGATTGCAGCTGTTGAGTTTCTCCATGTGTAGCCCTTGGAGCAGGTGCTGCAGTTGGTGGTAGAAAGCTGGAGGCCGAAGGGGTAAGCTAAAACATTTCCCTAAGTCATCAGTGCTCCTCTTCACCCTTTCCCCACCTCTTTCCTCTCCCTGCTTGGGGAAGGAGCCCAAGTCAGGCAGGTGATGGCTATGAGCAGGCTGGCTTTCTTTTTGACCCCATGGCTGTGGCCACAGAAGCTATTTCAGAAGGTCTTCCATCCAGTTCAGAATTTGGCTTCAATTGGATATGAACTGAAATCTCACTAATGATAGCCAGAAGAGAAGGGGCTGTGATGTGTGCTAGGGAAGTACCGTTGAGGAAGGTTCCATTGGAAACACTGTTTAAAAAATTGTCATTCAAGAGCAAGTGAAACAGTGCAACTGCTGCATACATGTGCTACATATTTTGGCCAAGATTTCCAAAAGTTACAAAAGTCTGTGCTGCTAACATGTGTCAAAAGGCTGGGCAAAACAAAATCACTCTTAGAAAGCTTTTTCTCCTGAGCGCCTCATAAAGGCTTTGTGTCTGTCACTGTCAGCATCATTGCTCCACCACACCCAGCTGGAGTCCCTGAAAGATGCCCTTTTTCCTGGCACAAATGTTATTAATAGGTACTCCAGGGCTGTAACCGTGCTCATCTGCTGCGCTGAAAACATGGGACGTGAACCCTGTATGTAGCCACTTCTAGAAATCGCTGTCTTTGCTATGTCGGTTCAAGAGCCTATAAATTCTCTTGCAAATTGTATGTTAAAAATGAGGTATGCTGTAATGGATGTGGAATAAGGTAAACAAAATTAAAATCAAAGTTAAGATCAATGAAAATACATTTTTTATCCGTTAAATAATTTGCTAGCATGGTCAGTTGTAGGGTTTGCATACCAGCACTGTTAAAAAAGATTTGGCTAGGGAAAAGAACAGTATACTCAGCCCTTTTTAACTGATACACATCTTTAAGTATGTTCTGGAAGGAAGCAATAAGAAGCCAATACCATATTTTATTCTGAAGTTTCCATGGCATATGGGGAATTTTATAAGGTCCCCTTGTTGCCCAGAATAATAGTCTTGGAATAGAAGAAGAATTAGAATCTTCTCACAGCTACTCTGTGTCAGTGTGGGGCATTTGTGCAATTGAGTGAATTTATTTCCTTGACATTAGTGCTACCATGCTACCCTGGGGTGACATCTGGGCTCCGTGGGCAGCCTGTCAGCTTGTGACACCTATGCCAAACATTAAGGCTGGGATGGATAGGACAGAGCTAGACACATGCCTCCTCCCTTCCAGCTCAGAGGGGACAACTTGGGCAAAAGACTCATAAAAGACAGAGCAAAATAAAGTCGTGATAGACACTCTTAAACCATTTGCCGGGTGGAGCTTCCATCTCATATTGCTTCTGTTGGTGGTCTCACTGTCCTGTCCCTTAGTCTGTCATGGTGTGAAGCAACTCTGATGTCAAGCACTGGCTGTGAAAGACAGGCTGCTGTCTGCGGGGCTGGTCAGAGCTCACAGTCATTGTTTGCTCATTGAATATCATGAGCATGATTCTGCTGTGTTTATAGACAAATTAAGAAGTTTGGGAGTGTCACAGCCTCTTAGTAGACTGCAGTGAGAATTATGCTCCTAGACACTTCATGTTGAAAGGTAGAGGAGTACATAGGTGAAATGCTGGGGTTTGAACCCCGAGCCCCCGAATTAAGGTTGACGTATGGGTGATTCCACAGCCCTTCATAAAGAGGTGGTGAGTTTGCCTTATAGCTTCCCCCCAGGGTGCGGCTGGCCCTGCAGGGAGAGCCAGAAGGGAAATGAGCCCCAGGGGTCCCGCAGTGAGTTGACAAAGGTCAGGTGTCTGCTTGGGGATAAAAGCTGGGACCACTGGCAGGGAGTCAGGAGTGTCTGTCTGTGGAGTGCACTCCCCAGAGCTTCCTGGTTCAGGGCAGACCTCCTGACTCTCCCTGGAGCTGGGCCCCGGTCTGTTTAGGCCTTTGTGAACACGGGCCGATGGGGTGAGAGTTGCCATGCGGGCACCTTTCTCTTGTGTATTTAACTGGCTGGTCTGGCTGTTTCCCTTACCAACTATGGGCAACCTCGGTTCTCTTTTTATACCACCTGTTGTGGGCCGAGTCATGTCTCTTGTGGGATCGTTGGGGGTGGCATCAATTATGTACCAGCTGATTGATCTGTTTGTACCCCCAGTGATCATTCATGAAATGTCCTTTTTGTATACTGTACAGTCTGTGTATTGGTTCATCTTCCTGCTGGCCAGAAGGCCCAATTTTTGTTGGGCCTGGTCATTGGAAGAACAGTAGGTGGTTTTCAGACATCAGCACATTGCCAAGCAGTGCGGTGAAGGATCTTTAAGCAGTCCGGTGTTCTTAAGCATCTTGTATTTATCCTTATAGGACCTAAATAAATAAACATGCTTTTCTCACTCCAAGGAAAGAAAAAAAGCCATTCAAAATTACTGCCCAACTGTTGGGTATTGTAGTACTCCCATCACCATAGCAAACTATCTCATGGATCCTATTTCACTGGAATCCCCATGCCATGAATGTTAAATTCTTTATGAAGACTGCTCCAGCAGATGGTGAGCATCACCGTGATGAAGTTCTGTGGCTGATCTCATTGTACGGCATTTCTGGAAATGCCAGAATGTTTTCAGAAAATGTTGCCAAACTATCTTTTTAGAAACAACTTGTTGCTTGTATTAAAAAAGGATATAATATCACCAGTGTAGTTCTTATTTTGCCTCTGCTCAGTCAGTGCAGTCACATTGTTCAGGGCTGATCTATGATGTCAGGTTCAGAGAGTTATTTGCCACACAACAACCATGGGAAAAGAGAAGGAGAGAAATAAAAAAACATGAATCACCCACATTCTGCCTGAATTCAGATCTCAGATTTCCCACATCCTGGTATTTAATTTCTCACAGAGTTACCAATGGTTGATCTCATGGCAGGATTAGTGGGAAGAAAAATGAGAGCTCCATTGAAACCAGACTTGAGTCTGGAAGGAAGGGACATGTGAGCTCTAGGACCTGGGAGATATCAGATTCAGGGCAGTGAATGGCTTTCACCCCCTCCCCTTCCCTAATTCTCATGCTTATTTTGAGGCAAAATCTGGGAACTGAAATCAGAACAGCAAAGAGACAGTTACAGTATGTTAGGTTGCTTGCCCATCGCTTTAATAGTCTCCTGAGAACTATGTTATATAGTGAGGCATTAACTGTAATTTATATTAGTATTTTTTATGTTTAGGAAGAGGAAAATAGACTAGCACGGAGGTATAAATTGAAGTAAATCTATCTTAGTCCTAAAAGAAAACATGTTTTGAACACACGTTTCCACCAGGATCCCTTTTCTGGGATCATAGAATATAGGTGTGTTCAACTGAAAAAGAAACTCTCATAAAAGGTTCTATAATCAAAAGGAAATAATTACTATCTATTATGTTGGACAGCCCCAGTCACTTTGAATCAGACTATCTTGCTTAGAGAAGGAAAAAGATTTGCCCTGTGGTAGCATGGATCATGGTGCAGATGGAGCTTTGAAAAGTTGGGTTGCTGCTCTGTGCTGAAGAGGACCATGCTTTGTCACCCTTTCCACCAGACTGTGTGGAGATATTCAAGAAGTTGAGAAAATCTTTAAATGCATCACTCTAAATCCTTTAGGAGTTGAACCTATTAAGATGACAAGAAGAGTATGTCATTAAACCATAACTACCCGTTTTGGATTACCTGGTATTTGTAGATTTATTGGCAAGATGGCTTAAATTAGAGTTATATTTTTAGCCTGCAGCATTACATAGTAAAATAGCAGCAGAATTCTTTGCACTCTAAAAAAAAGGGGGGGGGGGTGAAGTTTATTAAAACCAACACAAACTTCTCTGGTTTTGCACTTTTGCCTGCACAAAGAGGTA
Source organism: Merops nubicus (assembly GCF_000691845.1). Taxonomy (NCBI): domain Eukaryota; kingdom Metazoa; phylum Chordata; class Aves; order Coraciiformes; family Meropidae; genus Merops; species Merops nubicus. The sequence continues at coordinate 324 of NW_008630975.1, read as the reverse complement.
CTCCATGGTTACACAATCAGTAAAGTTTGCGAGAAAAGCATTTCAGTTACCCGGTTTTGCACAGGAGTCGTCACCCTGCCTTTCTCTGCAGACCTGCTGTTTAGTCTGAAACTGAAAATTAAACCCAGAACTTCAGTTCTCAAAGTTAAATACTCTTGCTTTACTGCCAGCACACAGCCTCACCAGTGTCTGTGTGGTACAATCTATGATTAAACTCTTCAGACATTTTAAAAAAGCATTTTACAAGTCTGTTAAACTTTAGCATTTTTGTTTTGTTTTGCTTTTAAGGAAAAAAAAAATCTAACTGAATTATACCATAAAGTC